>NC_054082.1:600000-797500 GCF_017562075.2 Anopheles merus
TTACGGGAAGGTTTGATCCGGCGGAACCAATATTGCCATTTTTGCCGCTATTCGTCGAGCTCGCTTGCGTTGCTGTAGATTTCGGTGGACGTCCTCTGGGCCGCGGTGTTGGAGTCGTAATGTTTGGCGTTGATGTGGTATCGGCTGTAGTTCGGGCACTGGTTAGAGCCATTTTTGTTGCACTGACTTGAGCTGCAGTGTTGGAGTGTGAAATCGTGGCCGTAGTTGTAGCTCTTGGAATTCTCTTCGGAATTCCCATGGGGACGGGAATTGAAGGATCGATGGGTTGCGATTTGTTAAACTGGCTCTGGAATTTCATGAGACATTGGTATGTGCAAAATATACGCAAACTCGAATCAGTCATATTTAGCTCGTATTGAGCCGTTCTGACTAGGCGACAGTGATCGCACGGGGTCAGCTTCACGCTTGTGGACACCTCGCAGAGGGTTAAACAATGCAGCGAACAATGTCGTTCCATCGTAGAGGGGCGTAAGATCATGTCAAAAGTATACTTTTTCACCTTACACCAATTGCAGGGCACTATCTCGCGATTTGTTGAAATATACAGATTCAAACACATCTTAGTACAGAACGCCAACGGATCTAGATGAGACGCTTCACCCTGTCTGTAGATGGTGTAGGCTGCGGACGACTTTCGCTCAAAGAAATCCTTGCACATTGCGCACTCATCGGGGTTAACGTTGTTCACAAATTTAAAAGCAGAGAAGCACGGTGTGCTGCAGAAGTAGTGCTCCCGCCCTTCCAGGTGGACGATAACCTTAGTCATCTTTTCGTGATTGCATACAGCGCACACGTGGCGCTTGTGTTTCAGGGTCGGATTCAAGCAAGCCTGGTACATCTTGTGGCAAAGGGTGCTGCAGAAATCCTTCAATACACCTGGTTCGCCGGCACGAGCCACCCGAAACTCATAGCCCTTGTTGTGCTTGGTAATGCTTTGCTGACAGTACGAGCAGGATTTGAGAACCTTTTTATACTCTTCCAAACATCTTGCGCTACAGAACTGGCAAATGCTGAATCCAAACCGTACGCAGAACTTGCCCATACTATTCACAGATACTACCTGTCGGCACTGGACGCAGTGTGATCCGTTCGATGTTTGGTAGGCTCCGAGACATTTTTCATCACAAAATTCCATCGTTTCCCATTGTAACCACCTGCTCGAAAGGATCTGTAGCGTCTTGTGGCATTCGTGACAGGTACGCAGGAACGATGCCTCGCGCTCAATACGGGCTGCTTCGGCTTCTTCTTCCGTGCGAGCAGTAAATTTCACCACTTCAGACGAAGCATTCGCACCGCTCCCAGCACTGCCGCTACCAATAGCGCTTTCTTTGACGAGATTGCGTACCCGTACCGACCGGCGACGATGCAAGCGGAATAGGTCCGGATGTTCCGTCATCAAGAGGTTAACACAATCGCTGCACACGTGCATCTCGTCCTCGTCCTGTTTGAATCCAAACTGGCAAGGTTTCGTGTCACCACACTGTACGCAACGTTTGTCTTCCTCCTGTGCCAGCGATTTTTCCTCGATGTTGTACCGTTTTCGCATCAAACTGTACTTCTCACTATTGATCGCCGTCAAATGTTCGACGCATTTCAAATCACAAAGGTAAGTGTACGTAACATCGTCCAGCTTATAGCGGTACTTGCACAATTGCTGCTCGCCACAGCGGGCGCACGTTTCCTGACGTTCCAGAATGGGCACAATTGTCACTCGACGCTGTATCAGCTCAAACTTACCCGGCTGATCCGTGCGAAGACGCTGAACACAATCGAACGAACAAATGTACTTCTGGGCAGTTTCCTCACTCGCTGCATCGCATGTCAGCATGTACAGACAGGGCGTCGAATCCTTTTTGCACTGCATACATGTTTCCAATTCCACTATTGCTGCAAGCTCTCGAATTTGATTGTCTCTAGTGGGAAGTTCTTCTGTTGAGGTAGAATGTAGATCCACCTCCATCTCCTCCGCCTGCTCCACCGTCGCAGGCTGAGAATCCTGCCCTTCTGCAGCTTCCCGTTCTGCCGGTGGAGTAAACCCGTCAGGTCCTTCTTCCACTTCACCTTCGTGCTCTGCACCCCTCGCTGTAGAACCTTCTGCTCCGACTGCAGCCTCCGCCTCGGCCTCGTCACGCTCAGCTGCCAAGGACTGCTGCTCTGCGGCAGCCTCCTCTTGCTCCATGGCACGTTGATTATCTTCATCGGATATTGCCCTCTCGTCGTCAGGCAATAAACAAATGTTTTCATTCTCACCTCCTCTTTCTTCCTCTACGACCGCGTTCGATTCATCTTCCACCGTTTGCTCCTCTTCCACTCCAGTTGTATCTTTTGCCGATTCGTCAACCGTGTTTTCTTCTGCAATACTTGTCGCTGCACTCTGCAGTGTCTCATTCGCACCATGCCCATCGTCGTTTTCACCTTCATCGTTGCCCTTATCCGCCGTATCATTGTCACCACCTTCAGGGTGTTCATCTGGTAGTTCTTGTTTATCAACTCCTTCCATCTCTGTTGCCGTTTCATTTTGGTTATCCTTATCACCATGGCTGATGTCATCAGTTGATGCATGCCGAAGCTGATCGAACGGATCTTCCGCTGTAGAAGGATCAATTGAACGATCTCCTTCGGGCATATCGTCGCCCCTCGTGTGATCACTTTCATCCACATTCGTAACTTCTATGTCCTGCAAGTGAGACGATGTGTTGCTTACATCGTCTAGCGGTTTCACTACTTGCTGCTGGTTTTCATGCTCTTCATCCACTTTCATTGGATCGTCCACGGAAGTAGTGTTAGCAGCTACTGGTCTATTCGATTCCGATTCTCCAGTCGGATTCTGATGCTGATCCCCTGGCTGATCGGTTTCCATTTCTTCCACAGCGCTGTCATATTTTTCACTTTCACCATCATCTTTATCGTCTTGTTTGCTGCTTACTGGCCGCTCCGTTACCGCCGAAGCTTCCTCCTTTGCTTTTTCGCTATCAGCAGGAACATCTTCTTTCCCAGCATCATCCACGTCCATTCTTTCGCTTACTGCTTCACTCATGACCGGCTCGCTCTGAGCTGCACTAGGTTCAGCATTTGCCCCGTCTGATGCCAATTCTTCAATATTCGGTTTTTCATTCGTCTCTTGAGCTGCCGTCTGCTCATGCTCTTCCTCTTCTTTGTACACCACTTCCTTAGAGTCCGCTGTAGCATTTTCTTTTTCATCACTCATCACATCGTCGGGTGATTTTTCCTCGTTTTCGGTATCGTCCTTGGCATCCCCAGTTGCAGATTTTGGGTTGGAGTCATTCTCTTCTCGATGTTCTTCTTCCATCTTTTCGTGTTCAGAACTGGTCCAATTCTTGTCCTGAACACAGGTTACTTTCTCGCTAGCGATATCAGCACGATCCCCGGACTAGCCTGCAATCGTAGCATTTAGTTAGCACTTCATGTCTGCGTGAATAAATATAATAATGTGTAGGAAATGTCCGACAAGATCTAACAAAAGTGAAAAAAATAATAGGTGTAGTGAAAAGCACATAATCATTAGGAATATTCAAAGGAAAAGGATCAGTATGAATATCACAGAGATGCCAACAGTTCTGGAGGGTGGAGGAAAGAGACAGTCTCCTTTTTGCGTTTGCACATTACGCTGCTCCCACTATAAACTCCCGCCTTTTATGATGCTTAGCACCACGGGTTTTTTTTTAAACGAAAGCTGTCCCAAACTTTCTTCAGTCGATTCCACTTCAAAATTTAGATAGAAAGGGTTTACGGACCGTCGAATTCGGGCGCAAGTTTTCAGCTAACATTCATTGATACTTTTGTTAAAACTACAAAAAAAAAACCACAGCGTGGTGTGCATGTGTTGGGATGTTAAAATTTGTCACCTATTTTCACTGCAATTTCGGTTTATCTTTCGGCCGGTTAATATCACACCGTATTGGGATAGATTCACACAAAGGACTGTGTTATCATTTTACACTGCTGGAGCAAAATATTCTGCAAAATTATACTTTTTCACAAGACGCAAGCCGCCGTCAAAAACAAGCGCGCACCATTTTGTTTTCGCTCTCTCGCTCTTGCAAGCTTCGCTTTGGCACCGTAAAATTGATGCTTCGGCTTGACGCGCGCCAAGAAAAACGTAATCATGTTGTCACTCAACTATTATTTTAAGTCGCAACTCATATAATTAATTATTCTCTTTTTGCACTTACTATGCTCTGGTACCGCAGGAAGTAAAGAAACTCTAGCACACAAATTTATCAAGCCCCAACACGATATTTTTCTCTCGAATCCAAGCTTTCTGCTACACCACTGGCCATAGCCGAATGAGTTGAAGACGTGCAAGAAAATTGGGCTGTGGGAGTTTTTAACAATCAAATCAGCGTGATGTGAAGCGTCAGCATTTTATATTCAGGGAGTTATCCTGGAATCATTCAGCATAATAGAGTTTTGAAAATTTTATGATTCGTTGTTGCTTTCGATTCATGAAAAATAACAATTTATTAAAATGATTGCAAAATAATGAATTAACGCGAAACACATGCTGTTGCGGGTTTCCCTTTGATCGAAATGGGTGACCAGTGCTGCCAGATATGTTTTTTAATAGATATTGTGCAGGCTGTCCCCGAGATACGCTATGAATGCGGATCGAGAAAAATCTGTGTACAGTCTGTTCCCGCGATACGTCGTTTATGCGTTCCCGAGGAATCCCCATTAGTCGAATTTTATGTGTTTCGGCTAAAATGTATTTGAGTATTCGGTATTTTGATTAAATGTATTGCTTGTACTCACTTTATTACTTATTTTATACGATTCGGGTAGAAAATTCTGATATTTCTGGCTGTGATCCGTCATATTTAGAAAACCACGTATCTCCGTATCTGCGTAAGTCGAGCATCGCGTAACTCGGGAACATACTGCATCACCGAATCCGTGTATAACATGTACCGCGTATCTCGGGGACTATTTGTATATATTTACGCTGCTGCTGATTGGTGATGCTAGGCGCACGATAAATATTAACCTATTACACCGTTCGTATCATATTTGTTAAATAAATTAGGTAGAAAACAAGCAACACTAAATTGAACGAAGCTCTCGTGAATTTCAGCGCTGTGACGTGCTTGCGGCGGACCAATTCTGAAAAAGGTGGAAAGATGCCTCGTCGTTCTTACTCACGTTCCCCGCCACGATCCAAAAAATCAAGCCATAGCGCCAAATCTTCCAGACGCCGATCGAGATCAAAGTCACGAGACTACGATAAGTATCGTAGAAGGGACAGCGACAAAAGCAGACGCCGGGAACGGTCAAAGAGCCGATCCGTAGCATCCTCATCGGCGTATCATCGAGACAAAAAGGCTTCGTATCGTGATAGATCAAGAGATAGAAGATATAGAGACAGAACGCGCAAGAGATCCGCTTCCCGGAACAAGTATCGCGAACGGAAATCTCCTGATCGAGCTCGTTACCGCCGATCGTCCAGCAGCTCTAGCTCTTCATCGGCATCTAGCTCCAGCAGTAGCAGCAGCAGTAGCAGCAGTAGCAAAAGTCGCAGCGATAGCGTGTCAAAATCATCTCGTAGCCCTAAAAATCCTTCGCCTCCCGTACAAGTCAACAAAGAAAGTTTGGAAAAAACCTACACTTTTAAGTCATTATCGGACGCGTGCGATGATCCATTGAACAAGGCTACGAAACTAGACGAACTGAATGCCGACGAGTTTGTTCCACAAAGCTTTGTATCCAGTAGAAAGGCAGTGGCCCCTGGGCCTGCAGCAAGCAGCATCGTGATAAACCTGGAGGAACAAACGATAAAAGTGCCCACGAGTGAAAGCACGATACCAGCTGAAGATCCCTTGTTTCACAGTACGGTGGGTAAAATGTTTCATTAATCACTAAAATGCGTATAACAATTTTACAATTATTTTCAATATTTTTCAGTTTTTTGGAAGCGACGACAGTGAGCGGATGGCTCGATGGGTTAAAAAACTCTACCTTCTGCGCCAAACAGTAACCTAAGTGAAATGAGAAACATGATATTTGAAACTACCTAATAAATAGTATTTTATTCACTAATTGCACATGCACCAAAGCATTTAAAATATGTCCGATCCGGTTTTTCTAGCTTTAATCCATGCTTCTTCTGCTGACTGCATTTCTTCGGCCGACGGTTCCATCGGGCTTCCATCGTCGTTCAACTTTCCGCTCTTCCAATCATCTATGATCTTTTGGGCATACACCGAATTGAACAGATCCTGGCTGGTGAATTCCGACTGCACAACATCAGGAGCTTTGTACGAGACGTATGGCTTGAATTTACATCCTTCCAAGTTGGGGACAATCAGTTCCGGAATCTTTTCCGCTATTTCAACAAAGTTGCCGTCGATTGTTACGCCTGTATCACGCACACCTCGCTTGTCGATTGGCATATCCGGGTAAAGGTCCGGATTGGCAGCACGTTGTTGTTTGAAGATGCGCGTTCCCCGTTTGTTGTACAGCAAAAATTTTCGAAAATTCTTCTTCCCCGACAAGGATGCCGTGGTAGAGATGCCTCGTTTGATGATATGAAACATTTTGCAAAGGGAAAATCGCCGGTGTGTAATCGTGCACAAATGGACAGAGGTGCTGATGTGCTTGGAACGGTGCAAAAAGGAAAACATACATCTGACAGCATCGGAAGCTTGACAGCTTCCAGCACAGAAAAGCAGGGTCTGGCAACACGGTCAAAGTAACGCGAGCGATATTGGTGCGTTGTTTGCATAGCTGAAAACTAAACTTCATTTTAACGTGGACGAAAAGAATTATAATACTCGCTGTATAGAAAATACTGTTTCGGAATGTAATACTCGCCATCTAGGAGCTTAGCGGCTTATGTGAAATAATAGTTAGTAACATAATATTGGAATAATAGACCACTGTGTCTTTCGCTTCGTGTGGATGTCTAAAACAAAAATGGCGCCTGTCGCAGAGGTAACACTGCATCTAGAATGCTGGCGGGATGAGCTGAGCCCGGCACAGACAGCCGCCTACGAAAAAGCGGAAAAGGAGCACCATGAAGTACGGAGCAAGCTGAAAGAGATTGTTCAGGAAACTGGCGGGAAGAACATATTTGCCGGACAGGTGTTTACCGCTTATCAGGTATTGGGACCGGTACCGGGATTGGAACAAATTTCCAAACCGGTCACTGCATTGTCGCGCAAGAAAATGCCTTCAATGCCGCCGGCACTTGCACCGTTGGGCAGTGTTTCATCTTCCCCAGAGCCTTCAGCAAGTTTTCGGCGTCGAAGTCGAAAGGCGGATTCGCCGGCCGGAGAAAATCCCGAGCCCGTGGTTGATATTGCCTCTGACGATCCCGATGAAGATTATATCCCACTAGCGAAGCGCATGAAACAAAAGGCGAAAGACAAAACGCCCGTGCCCGCGAAAAAAACGAGGGAAGAAAAGGTCAAAACTCCGGATCCGAAGATCAAATCGCCGAAAACCCCTGGTTTAACACCAAAGGTTGCCGCTATTTCTGTACGACCCACCGAATTCAACTCCATCGGAGGGTTGCAGGTCGGCGCGGAAAAGGACAAAAAACGATCCGGCGCAGAGCCCTCGGCCGTGGTCGATCTTACAAAAGATGATTCGGGCAAACCGACGGCCGATTCGCGAGAAATATCTTTCAGCAAGATTCAGGGTAAAACTTTTCCTTCACTCGTCGTACTAGCAAGACCGTCGCTGCGCGTCGTCGACAAAGCGGTAACCGACCGGCCCCAACTTGACGCGAAGGTGAAAAATGTCCTCGTCCACCCTGCGCCAAAGTTTACGGAATGGCTTATTCAGCAGGGATTAATCAAGTCGGAACAAACGTGTCAAATTCATAACGACAAGCCACTGAAGCTGGGCATGTATTCCGACACGAGCAAATTCCCGTACTCGGGTGGCTACTTTTGGATCAGTGATTGTTGCCCGACTAGGTTCACGTCTGTGTTCCACGGTTCGCTATTCGAGGGTTCACCACATCCTCCGTCAGTAATTTTGAAGCTGATCTACCACTGGGCCTGCCAAACGAACGTATCCAACGTGGTGAACTGGGTGAAGGTCGATAACATGTACCTTAAGGGTCTGTACACATTGTTACGGTCCGTCTGCACATTGGCATTATGTAGACATATGAAGCTTCTCGGCGGTCCCAAAAAATCGATCGAGATCGGAGTAATTTCATTGGGAACAACTACGCAGGTACGCCCAATTTGTGACTTTCCTCGTGCCTTTCCACACGCTAACTCGTTTCGAACTCGTTTCCTTACTTTTGCAGGATGGGCAGCAGCGTCAGGTGAAAGTAGAGGTATTGGGTGTGCTAGATCCGGAAGCTAAAATACTTCGCCTTCGCGCCGTGGAGCCCTTGCTGGACGCCGAAAAAAGCTACAAGAAAAGGTTTTCAAAAATTTTGGAACCACTTAGCGATTGGGTCCATAAGGATAGCGTCATTCTGACAGACCTTACCGTGGACAAAGGTACGCTGAATAGCATGGGATACAAAACCGTTATACAGGTTCCCGGTTCTGAACAGACGCTCAAGAACAGTAATGCAAATATAATGGACTATTTGCGGCGCATCGTGCCACGCATGTTCCAAAACACCTTGTCCCTTCTATCGCGACAAATTATTCAACAGTTCTTGAATGAGCTGGTGTGGCGTGAGCTGTACGGCAACAGCCCCGGCACAACATTCGATAACATAGTAAAACACTTATCTGAGGAAGCGAAAATTGAAACAAAGGAAAGTTTGACTACTCGCCTTCATAAGGTAAGCGATCATGAACAAACATTACACCAGTATGTTCTTCCTCAGCTTTCAAATACTGATTATTTCGCTTTGCTGCTCACATCCCCCAGGCCGCCGCCGATCCCTTCAAACAGTGGGAAATTGTATCCGATATGCCAGCGTTGGGCAAAGTTCCTGGTAAACGAGGCCGAAAACCCAAGGATCAATGTTAGTATTTTTTTCATTTTATATATTTTCTTAAGTCGTGTCAGCTCCTATTGTCTTGGTGTAAAGATTTTCGCAATTATATGTAGGCTTAAGAGATTTATTTTTCCAGCAGTTGAAAAGTCAGTCTTTGCCAAGGATATGAGAACCGTAAAATCTCTGGATTTATTTGAGTTGCTCCTTTCTAAGTGATTGATACATGTTTACTTGAAACTTGGGTCATGCACGATACATGTAGGCAGTTATTTTTCCTCATAAAAATATTAGGTCTGAAATGTGCATTTTCTTTGTTCGTCAGCGAACTAACGAATGGCGAACACCTTTAACCATGCTTTGGTAACTATTGGCGTCGTGCCATGGCGGGCATGGTTGTATTATGCTAAGATGTTTGAACAAGTGATTTCATTTCCTGGTTGTCCTTTTTGAGTGCTCGGTCGTGAGCGAGGAACTCGATTTTCCTTTAGTGCCGTTTGTTTTTTAATCTCTAGTTCATTGAAACAAGACTCACAAGGGTCGAACTGTTTGGTGTTTGCAAAATCGTACAAGAGAACTTAGTGGTAAATTGCGTTGAAATTGGGCTGTACAGTTTTTGGATACTCCTTGTCTGCTGGTGGCAGATTGTAGAGTATCTGTATCACGTCAAACGCTATTGTATCTGTCGCCAGACCGTAACGTAATTTCGATGACTTTTTGTATCCCGTATTCACGAATCTCTTGTTTTCATGTTTTTCTTTTCTACTTTCAGCGTTGTAGAGTTTGAAGAGAGGTAGAGGGACAAATTTTTGTACGCCATTTTTCAAACCCGCGCGCTCGCCCGCCTTTCTCTTCTAGATATGCTAGTTTTAGTTCGTAACGAAGTAATTGAATTACCACGTAATGTTATGTTCTGCAGAACCAACCATAGGAGTGAAGTGATGAGGATATGATGTGGTGGGACAGAACAGGGGATTTCAGTTTTGGTTTCTTCATTCGAGTTTTCATACAACTAGCTCCTCCTTCAATGTTGGGCTTGTGCGAAACTGCAGGATTTTACAGATGTTAGGTTTACCGAAACTTATAAACCACTTCGCAGAAAAAGAAGCGTTAGAGCGTAGGCAGGCAGTTTTGTACGCAATGAGCTATAATAGAGTGCGTTAAAAAATCGAATAAATCTTATCAAAACTTTGATCATTTTAACATAATAATGGAGCATTTGGAAAAACTAACGTTTATTTTATTTTGAGAGAAAACTTTTCATACTGTTTTGTTTGTTTTACTGTATATTTTCTCAAATCGAATCCTTGTAGCTATCATCAAAAGTGAGGCTCCGCCAAACGATACGATTCTCGCAACACCGAGCCCGACCCACCAAAACGCGCCGAAAAAAATTATCCTCAAAAAGGTGAAAAATGAAGAGGAAAGAGCGGCGGCATCCGCTTCCACGCCCCCAGCTGGTTCACAGGTGAAAAAGATAGAAATGAAACGAACGGAAAAGAAGGACTATACTGTGCAGTTGGAATCGTACTATTATGGCTGCTCGGGGGGCATTGAGCTTAAGGAATCGGCTTTGGCTTGTACCGATTTTGCAGTACCGTGTCCGGAGTGTCCGGATTTGACGTTCCGAAGCAATGTAGAGCTTCTTGATCATCTATTGCTGCATGCGAGTCCCGCTATTGCCTCCAATGCAGACGGTGGCGCCACCGTCCAGTGCCGAACGTGTCTAGAACACGTAGCGGACCAGGAAGAGGAGAAGCACAAAACGCTAAGCCATCCGCAGGAGACAAAAAGTTTGCTATGCAAGACGTGCAGCTGCCTAATATGTGAGGTGAGTAGCAATAGATCTGGAAAATTTTTCGATTACCTGTTAGATACTGATTTCTTTCGTGTGCATATTGTGCCTTCACAGCAACGCTTTAGCACAGTGTCTGTGCTGGTGGCGCATCTGCAAAAAAGCCACTACCCGCTGGAGATGCCGTACCGGTGTGGTGGTTGCGACTACCGCAGCTCCATTTTGCGAACAACTATCGAGCACTTTTACGAGCAACACAAGGGATCGGCCCTGTTGCAGTGTCCTGTTTGTCTGCAGATATGCTGCGCATATCGTACCGGCGACGAGGGCCCACTCACTAAGAACGTGCACCAGTTCTTGGCTCACTTACGCAAACATACCGATAAAGCGATCTCGAAACGTTGCAACAAATGTGCCCTCAGCTTCCTGGACAAGGGAGAACAGAAGTTTCACTCTATATTTGGCCACGTGCCAAACAAAGCAGATGAAACAGTGAAAAGTGTCACCAGCTCGACGACGGTGATCCCAAAACCAACGGTATGAAATTAAATCCTCGCATTTCTATCCTCCTAAAATTGTATTGTGATCAATGCCTTTTTTTATTTGCAGAAAAAGGTAACCATCAACAAAGAACATTCAACGTATCGCATCGTAAAACGGTTTACTAAATTGGTTCTGAATTTGAAGAGTGGAAGCATTTGCTGCGAATGTGGAAATGATTTTGACCAGTTCAACCACATGATGTAAGTGAGCGGTAGTAATGCACTTAGTAGTGAAGATCCTTTCTCTAATTGATGTTTCTGTCGTATTTTTCCCCCCCCAGAGCGAGAGTGCAATGCATAACGTGTGCGTATCAAACCACCTGTCTACCGTCGATGGTGAGCCATGCTGTATCGTGTCAAACGGCCACGACCACGAAAGAAAAACGTTCTGCTGTCAATATGATGGACCAAGAGCTACATTGCCAGTGTGGCTTTTCATCGTACGACGGGTATGCTTTGGCACGGCACCTGATCGCATGTGATCGTTACGGTGCCGTATACCCGACCGTCGAGGCAGCTCAAGCGAGCGTTGTCGAGCGTAGCATGCTCGATTCGCTCGGGCTAGTACGACGGGACGGTGACGACGATGATGAGGACAGTGCTGCTGCAGTCGGGGAGCAAACAACATCACCACAGGATGACGACGCTGGACCGTCGTCTTCGTCGACCAACTTGAACGTTTCTTTCAGCCACGAAGAAACTGTTGGTGCATCATCGGCAGACGTGAATGAAGGCAGTGCGAGCGGAGTGGCGTACGATCCGTCCCAGTCGCTGTACAATATTGCGGGTGCAGGCGAGCAACAATTCAACACGCAGCTATCGTTCGACGATTTGGGACCTCCGTCAGTTTTGCCCGCACAAGATAGCAATGATCGTACACCGCAGCTTAAAGACGATTACCAATCCTTGGCTACACCACGTGTACCAGAGCAACAGGATTATTAGAGCGACTCGAGCGTCGAAAATGATGATACCTAATCAACTATCCTTTTACAGGACCAGAATCATTGTTTGTGTTCTTTTTACGTAAGGTTCTGTAATGTTTCTAAACGGATAGATTAAAAGAATACATTTGTTTTTTTTCCGGAAGAGGGGCTAGAAAAATAAATAAAAAAAGATAGAATAGAACATATTTCGAAATTTAAGTTTTCGTCATGAAGTTGATCAACCTTTGTGGCCCTGAAGATACAAGGTATGCGATCTAGAAGTCAATGCATGGCCAGCCGGTTCGCATGTTTTTGTTTCGTTTTGTTTTATTGCTATTGCGTCCTAAAAAGTAAAAGCACACTGGTACCCATGTCCCAGCCTTGTCCGTGGAAGATGATGTAGTTCTTTGTCGCTATACCTAACTGCAATTGTGGCCAAGTAAACTCTGCATGGACAATAATTTTCGAACAGATATCTCGAAAGCCTGATCGCCTGATCAGAAACGTAAAAGTAGCTCCCTCAGCATCTTACACACTACACTGCGCCAATCAGGCAGCTCTACGGCTCGTTTTCACTCTTGTCATTGTCGTTATCACCATCGAAGAACTCATTTTTCGGCTCCACCAGTCGATCTTCATCGTCCTGCGTCATACGCACATCCGGATTCGGTTCCTCCGTCTTGACCGTTTTCAGCTCCTCCGGAAGTGCGTCCTCAGGTATGTCGAACATCTGTACACTGGGTGCATGTTGACACATCTTCAAGTTGTCGTAAACGTGTCGCGTAATCGCTTCCAGGTACTGTTTGCTGTTCGCATTATCTTGTCTGCTGGGAATGTCCGGATGGAGCGTAAAATCGGGAGCAAAAAACTCAAGGTAGTCGTTCATCGGCAGCTCGTTCGAGATGGTTTCGTCGATAAGCAGCGAAGTTTCGTACGTCCAGCAGCGTGCCACATTGCGCAACGTGTACCCACCGCCTCCGACCACCAGTGTCGGCACGTTCAGGTCTTTAACGAACTTGACGCACTCGCCGTGCCCTTTCGTACTGAGCGAAAAGCATCCCAGCCGGTCACCAGCGAGCGAATCTGCGCCGCACTGCAGTACGATCGCAGTCGGCTGGTAGAACTCCATCACAGCTGAAATGACCGGTTTGAACACCTGGACGTAGCTCTGATCGTCGATACCTTCCTTTAGCGGCACGTTCACCGAGTAGTATCGCCCCGATTCGGCACCAATTTCGTACATATCGCCCGTCCCGGGGAAGAAGTAGTTGCCGTACTTATGGAACGATACCGTCATGACGCGATCGGTCAGATAAAACGCTTCCTGTACCCCATCGCCATGATGCACGTCAATGTCAATGTAGAGGACACGCGGATGGTACTTCAGGAGCTCCAGAATGCCTATCACTATGTCGTTGACATAGCAGAATCCAGACGCTTCAAACTTCTTGGCATGGTGCAAACCGCCAGACCAGTTGATGCAAATGTCGCTATGGTTGTGGTTCAGCTTCTGTGCACCTTCCAGCGAAGCGCCAGTGTACATGGCGCAGAACTCGAACAACCCATCAAACACTGGACAATCGTCGCCAACGTTGAACACGGAAAGACACTTGGTGTACCCCTGAATGTTTTGCGGTGTGACTCGCTGCAGGAACTCAATGTACTCGTCACTATGAAACCGGCACATGTCGTGCGCACTTGCTCTAGAAGAAAAAAACAAAAATGCAGGAAAATTGAAACCATGTGACCAACAGTCAGGCTACATAGGCGTCTAATTGATGGCACTCACTTGTACGGCCGGTAAATTTGCATCTTTTTGTGAAGACCGTAGTTCATCACTAAATGATGGATGACCGAAAGTCGATGAGGTTTCATCGGATGGCCGGGTCCGTAGTGAAAGTTCCCCACGTCCGGGTTGAAGAAGTACGACACTTTCTTTGTTGCCATGGTGATACTTTGCTCGCTGGTCCTGCCGTTCTCAGATGTAGATTGTGTCGGACTCCTCCTCGTCGTCGATGTATTGCTTCCAGGCGTAAATTACAAGCAAAAAGAAAACGGCTCCAAGCAGTCGTCTGGTGAGGCTAAAATCTAGCGTATTAAATTTTAGATCTAACTGGTCGAACGCGGTTCTAGTGCCATCTGCTGATTCGCTAATCGAATCGTTGAGATAATAATCGAGAAGCTCATGGCTTGCGTCCACCCCTTCCGTGCATTCGTACGCTGGCGTATCTTGGCGAACTTTCGATGCTGGTGCTAATGCTGCATTTGATGCTTGAACCCTGTACCGGTCGTTGAAATGCGGTGTTGCTTGCTCTAGTTGTTGTTGTTCTACGATAAGCGTGTTGCTGCTGCGATGAATACTATGAGTATGATAGCGATGCGTAATCTTTGCTGGCTGGAAGATCGGATCGATGCTCATCGATGTCTTTCCGATGTTTACTTATCCGGCATGAAATGGAAGCGGACGGAGCAGCAGCACCACCACCAACCCATTTTGAGCGTACCCACTCACGCACAATTCGGCCGGAGTGGAAACCGAACGCGGTTTCTTTTCCAGCCGGCCGAAATTAATGAACACCAGGGACAATAGCAGCAGGCGAAACGACACCTGCCTGCTCTGACCCTACGACACAGCACGCTATGCGGCACTGTCTGGTGATGGTGCACCGTAACTACCTTGTGCCACCGCTATCGATCGAATGCGGTCTTTTATGTAACCCCGGTAAAGCGCCGTGTGCTCTTTTCGGCCAAACGTTCTACTGCACACACGCTGGTAGTTTTGCGCCACAGCAGTAATTGATTTTTCGTTTCCACATTCGGGTCGCAGCGACAAACTGTTGCGGATAAAAAATGCACCAAATGCAGAGCAAACAAATTACACGCACAAAACAAAGCTTCGCCCAAACCCGGACAACATGGCGAGGGTTTTTGACGTTCGAATATCGCTGCATCTCGCTCATTTTCTCTACCCATTCTCTTCTTGCCTAGAGTGCTCGTTTCGAAGTGAGATTTTGTGCCTCCCTCTCCCACATCACTTCCTGCACCTATGTCCATATGCCTTCCGTTGTATTGGTGACAATTTACGCGCATCATATACCGGACGTGTGTATGTTCTCGCTCGATTTGTCGTGCCGTCTCTTTCGCGCATGAAGACGCTTGAAAAAACGTAAACAAACTCGGTGGTTGATGTGAATGTGGAAAGAACGATTTGGTCCTTCTTTTTGGATTAAAATCAATTGAAAATGGGTGATTTTGTTGCTGGTACAATGACTGAAAGCTTTTTAGAAGATGTGCAGCGCGTAGTATCGCCCTGCGTAAAGCGGTGTCCTCAAAAATAAGGATGTGAAAAGTAAAGTTATAGATAATTGTGCATTCGTTTAATTACACGTTTGCCTGATCGACTATATAGGCTGAGCATGTCGTGCTGGCATCATATTCCAGGTCAATCGGCCCAGACATGCCTCCCTTCATCCTCGTCTGGTCCCGATCTGCGATAGTTGCTCCTCCATCTAGCTCCTTGTGCGGCAGACGGATGCACAGAGCGCTCAAGCACCTTCTTGGCGCGGCACGCGACCGCTGTTTAACATGTTCCAGTTATCGTATCCTGCTGAACTTGCCTTCGTCAGGAAAATGTCTCGTTCGCAAAAATGTCCAACGCATTTTGGACACATGCGCCAGGTTCTCCACCAATGGGGCTGAGTCGCTTATGCTTTCTTGCTTCAATCATTCGGGTTAAACACGAACTCGTTTATTGCGACTTCGACCTAGCGCACCTGCTGCACCCACGGAACTGAATCGTTTCCGATTGGCACGCCTCCGTCACCGGGAAATGAATCGTATGTGCCACCACTAGTCTTAACACGTCTGGAAGTGTTTGATACGCAGAGACACGCAACAAGCATACAGGGATGGAAAAGGCCACCAAAAAAGCAATTATGTATGATCTGTAAAAAGGTTTCGCTCTTTTGTTTTACGATAGTGTCGTTCATACGAATCGGAACATTGTGCTTTGTGTCTAACAGCTAAGCCAACAATTATAGAAAAAGCGAAGATAAGTTCGGTAAAGACGATAGTGGCAATCATAGCAATGGATAATAAACAAACGAAAGCATTTTTACTTTTATAATTTCTTCCATGCACATCTTGCATAGCATAACGATATAAACTATTCATCGGCATTTACAACAGAATCGCAGTTGCTACGATAGTAACACAGATATCGTGCATGCATCCTTCAATTTATACGTTAAGTTAAGTTTTTTTGTTTTCCTTTACGCCAAGCTAAGACCCTCTATCACCCACGTACACTAAGAATGTTGGCATAATATTCGCTAGAACCTCAAAATTCCTTACTCAACTGGCAAATTTGCGCATTTTACATGCCCACCTCTGTGCTCTGCTATATCTCTATCTATCTGATATCGTTTCTACTAGCTCAAATATTGTCATCGTCTCTCTTCGACAACACGAAGAGGCCTTGTGTTGTCTACTAGTGTACCGTCACCAAGTTACAGGCCCTACAAGCATTGCTGGTATCGATAAATATGCAAATAAATTTTAGCAAACTTTTTTTTCATTTTCACTACAGGGCTATATCGATACTGAAATACTAAAAGTCCCGTACAATTTGGATTACCTCAACAACAGCGGAACAACCTCCTTATGTTGGTGCAAGTTGCTGCTAGTTGAGCCTAGTTTGTTATTGAAATCCACGAACGAAAACAAACGAGACGAAGGTCCGATAGTGTACTATCCTTAACAAGCAGGCCTTCTTCATTGCCGAGAACGGCCACCTTCAATCCGGCAGCTCTATACTAACGATTGGCACGACCGGCTTTAGATGATCGTTCTTTTTCGCAAGGGACTTTTTGCTTTTCTTGTCGTACTTTTCGAAATCGTCTAGCTGAACGTTGGCGCTATCTAGTGGCACAGTTTGCCCGCTGTCCGTGTGGTATGATATGTTTCCGTACTCTTGCAAACATGGAAGCACACCCAGCAGAAATTGGCTAAAGTTTTTGCGTATGCCGAACCACCCTGCAAACAATTGAAAGAAGCAAACATTAATTTCAACTCACCAAAAGCCTCTAGACTCTAGCTGGAAGTACAGGACTCTTTACTTACATTTGTTTCCTCCCTTTGCATTGAAGCTGAGCAGAATCAACGTGAATAGAGCAAGCAGCAGCGGTCCCGCCACGGCAATGAATGGCCAATTCAAGTCTTCGTCCAGTTTGTCTGCAAGCAGCACTTGAAACACGAGCACTGGAATCACGGTGGCACAGTTGCCGATGGCAGAGTAGAAGGCAGATTTCTTCTGCTGCATCGAAACCTCCGGCGTGCGCAATAGGATAACGCTAAATATGATACTGTACAGAACAGCCACCAAGCTCAGACACAGCACTATCCAGAGCGGTACGAAAACCACCTCCCAGCTCCACGAGACGAGCCCGTCCAGCTTGAGTGGCAAGAACACGAATTGCAGTGCATTGACGGCACAAAACAGCTCCAGCTCAAACGAGCGATCGTGTTTGACGGCCCAAACGCAGGCTCCAACGCTTGCTGCGCTACCGAATATCAGTGGGATGAACACCAGCACCCAAAGATGCCGTCCGGAGGTGAGCCGATCGCAGGCCAGCAGCTCGAACATCAGCAAAATCAAGTGTAATGAAAGCGATATTAGCATCGCTTTGAAGTGTGAGTACGAGTCACCTTCGACTCTGGAAAGGAAAGTACAGACCATCAGGTCAGCGAGTGCACTGCTGACGAGCTGCAGCTGCTAAACCCAAGGACAAAAGCCCTCAGGAGACTTACCTGTAGTGTGGGTGACGGCACCAAACAATCGCTCCCACTATTGCCCCGAGCGTTGCAATCGATTTCCACACCCATAGCGGCACAAACACAACCCAATAGGGCCAATCTGCAGGGACGAAATAGAGGGCGGAAAATAGGGTGACCTTGATTAAGCGTCCGTTTAACGCCAATAACGCCAATCTTTACTCACCGATGAATCCGTCCAAACGGAGACAGAACAATATGGTAAAGGTGAACAAACAGCAATGAACAACAAATTTACTGCAGAGTAAACATTGTTTTTAGCAATCTTGCCTGTGTTACGAGCGTGACGAAGGATATTCGACCTACCTGGGATTAAAATCCTGAAACAGCGATTGCAGATTCATGATGTAGTGATTCTTCCTCGCTGCGTTTTAACATTCCGGTGTGTTGTCCATCGCACAAGCGCAAGCACGGGAAATGTAATTTCTGTTCTGAAAATTGTCTACGCAAATGAACAATAATAGAATCTTGCTGCAGCAGATAGTTTCCCTTGCTTTCTCTCTTCGAGCTGCCTTTTGCTTTTTTTTTCACTTCGTTGCCTTCGAAATAGCAACACACAGAACGGTAGCTTCAATCAATGAGATAACATTGCGGCCTAAACCATTGAAAACTGTGGGCTTCTTTGCCTTTCGCAAAAGATATTTCTAATTGTTGTTAAGGTACATTTTTGTGTTTGTTTTGCTAAACTAGAAATTGTGTACTGCACTTGGTTGAAGGCTGCTGCACAGGGTGACACACATTCGATGGAGGTGTTGTTAATGCAATGGTACTTATTAACCAATCTGGTTAAATCTTTACAATATGCCGCATTTTCAAAAGCAGAATAAGGTTTAACCAATAAATAAAAAATATTCAGTAAAGAAATAGAATATTTTTTGACCGAATCGTTGACGGAGAAAGAGGCTGACGGTGTAGACACTACTTAAGCATTTGTCGCACAATATGTCACTTATATTTCTTGAATGATGGCCAGTCGGGAGCACAGTGTGCGCGTTCATAAACACAACTTTTTCCGTAAGCGCATAAATCGTCCTTTTTCGGCCGAAGCAAAATAGCGTGGTATTTATGTGCATAAAATAATTTACACTTAGTAATGACTGCATAGAGGGGAAGAACAACAGGTCAAATATAACACAAACGCTTGGCGGCGAGTATTTAACCATAGGAAGAAACATTACAGTGGCCGGCTTTTGTCATGGCGAATCGTACGGTGAAGGACGCCAAAAATGTCCATGGCACGAATCCGCAGTACCTGATAGAGAAAATTATACGGTCCCGTATATATGACTCCAAGTATTGGAAGGAGCAGTGCTTTGCATTGACCGCCGAACTGTTGGTGGACAAAGCCATGGAGCTACGATTCGTCGGAGGAGTGTTCGGAGGCAACATCAAACCAACGCCGTTCCTGTGCCTCACGCTCAAGATGCTCCAGATTCAACCAGAAAAGGACATTGTGGTCGAGTTTATCAAGAACGAAGAGTTCAAATACGTCCGAGCGCTTGGAGCTTTCTATTTGCGTCTCACCGGTTCGTCACTGGACTGTTACAAGTATCTGGAGCCACTGTACAATGACAATCGAAAGCTGCGGAAACAGAATCGTATGGGTGCGTATGAACTTATCCACATGGACGAGTTCATCGATGAACTGCTGCGCGAGGAACGCGTGTGCGACATCATTCTGCCGCGCATCCAAAAACGACACGTGCTGGAGGAGAACAATGAACTCGAGCCAAAAGTATCCGCGCTGGAGGACGATCTGGACGAGGAGATGCCTAGCGAGGATGAAGCCGTGGAGGATTTGCCACCGCCGCCACCTACGGCAAAGGAGAAAAAGATCGAAGCGATCAAGGCTAAGGGTAATACACACGGAAGAGTTTTGCAGGGACGGAAACAAAGAATCACGGACTTGTTTTTACGCAATCTTTCACAGGAGCAGGCAAGCGCAATGAGCGTTCCGTTTCAAGAGAAAGGCAACAGGTCGATCGGTACCGTAACTACGAGGCCGGCAATTATCATGATCGAGAAAATGATCGCGACAAAGAACGTGGACGTGAGCGGGAACGGGAGCGAGACCGAGAGAGAGATCGGGACCGAGACCGAGATCGCGATCGAGACCGTTACCGTGAGATGGAGCGTCGAGATCGTCGAGAGTAAGTTTGTTCAGTGTAACTTTTTTTTTTTACAAAATCTTTCTCCCCACTATATAGACATGCGTACTTTATGTCCTTTTCTAGTCCGTACAATGAGAGGGATCGGTTCAAAGAGCGTGAACTTCGAGATCGGGAACGAGAAAGACAGCGGCGCCATGAGCGGCAGGAGGAGCGTGAACGAGAGCGACGCAGAGAACGGGATCGAGATCGGGATCGCGAACACGAAGAACGATCCCGCGGCCATGACCGCGAGCGTGATTACGACCGAGAGCGAAGAAGGCGATGAAATAAATCGAAAACCTAAGCCAAAAAACTGTGCTAAAACTGTACGCTTTTGTAGAGATATTTATCGAACAAAGGGAGGCATTTGATCTTCGTTAGAATCGGGGACACTCTAGACTAGTTGATTGACCTGTTACTTAACTATCTGCAGCAACTTTCGCTTGGAAGCTTCGCGCCTCTTTCGCCGACGATCCCGCTGGATGCGCTGCTTGGTTGCATCACGGAACAGTACGCACCCGTCATTTTCTTCCAGCTCACGCTGCAGCATCTGCGCCGCGTGGAAATTGGTCCCCACCATGTCCCGCAGTTCTCCGACCGCCGCTTGCAATGTTTGGACAATATTTTGAATCACCGGTAGCAGCACCTGATTGTTAACGATCGGCTTCTGGTGCACCCGGAACAGGAACAGTACCACCTTACAGATCAGCTCTGTTTGATCTTTCCGTTCGGTGGTCAGCTTCGGTACCCTTTCGAGCAGTTCACACACCGCATTGAACGGCAGTAGCAGGAGCGATTCTTCGAGATCACTTGCCCGAATGCGCGACAGTACGGTCAGCAGGAAATCGTCCGTGTTGGTAGCCGAGTAAGCAAACATTAGCGGAGGCAGTGGTCCTTTTCCGCCTTCCTCTTCGTACTGTTTGCTTACCTCGAGACACTCGAGAATGTTTTCCGCTCCCTTCTCCGATCCGATTGTTTTCTTCGACGGCAGTTTCAGACCGGGCAAACCGGGTACGGTCGATTCTTCTCCTGTTGCCAGCGTAGCATTCTCTAGCTCCTCTCGCTCTTCCTCTTGAACGTCCTGCAGCACGAGCGGCTCTTCGGTGCGATGGAACAGCCGTAGAGTACGATCTGAACCGCAGCTAACGACGTACTTCCCATTGGGGCTAATCGCAAGCGCGTGCGCTTCTCCCAAATGGCCGGGCAACGTGATAATCTTCTGAAAGCTGTCCGCATCCCACTGCTTCAGTTTGCCGTCCTTGGCGCAAGAGAAGAACATGTGCGTGTTCGGGATGAACTGAACCGCCGTCACGGTGTTATCATGCGCAAGCAGCGAGCGATGGCAATCGCCAAAGTCCATGCCCCAAATCTTTATCGTACGATCGGCCGACCCCGTTATGATGAGGGTCGAATCGTATGAGATGTCCATCGTTACTACGGGCAGCTTATGGCCGTACAGAGACAGATAAAACTTGAGGCTGTCCATGAAGAATATTTTTACCGTCGTGTCAAGCAGGGCGACCGCTATGTACTTGCCATTCTGGGAAATCCTCACACTCAGCACCGTTTCCTCTAGCTTGAGAGTGTTTTTGTGCAACAGCGAGAGAACCTTGGCCGCGTCCTGGCCACCGCTTCCAGCGATCAGTTCAAAGGACCAAAACTTTACGGTCGTATCTCCACCGCCGCTAACGCATCCATGCTTGTCGGGGGTCAGTACAATGCTCCACAGTTCCTTCTCATGCGCCTCGATGCACTCTATCACCTCGCCCGGCACCACGTCCACAACGAGCAGTTGGCCCGTTTTTAAACCTACGAGCACGTGGCGATCGCCTGGAACGAAGCACGTGCTGACAACATAACCGCCCGTATCGACGGTGCGCAGAACGGTCTGAGAAGCGCGGCTCCACAGCTTCAACGACTCCGCACTGCCCGATGCGATCGCCAAACTGTCCGAGCTGAATGCGACAGTGCGCGCTTCGGAAGGATGTCCTTGCTTTTGCAACGCGTACAGCGTTTCTGGCTCGGCATCTTTCTTCACGTTCAAGTCGAGGGAGAACAGTTGGACAAAGTTTTTCACAAACGTGCAGCAGATGCGCAGCTCGTTCCGACTGCCCAGGAGTAAATCGAACGATTTCACCTTCTCTGGTGTGGGTATCGATGTAAGACGCTTAATTTCGTCGGTCAGTGCGAGCTGCCGGCTGGCCGGTTCTTCTGCACTTTGTTTGTTTGTGTCCAGCTTTTTCATGCGCTTGGTAAGCTTCTTCATCGATTCCTCTTGCGAACAGAAGAGAAACAACTCAATCTGTCTATCGGTACCGTGGCATCCGAGCACCTGCCCGTTGGCGTCGGCCACGAGGTTAATCGTGCGTCCGTGTCCAGCCCTTTGAATGCTGCCCGCCGCGGTACAACGAAACGGACTGACGGTGCTTTCGCTTTCAGGCTGCTCCGACGCAACTACAACCGGTACGGTGGCATCCGTGATCGGGGTGATTTTGTACACGGAAAGTTGCGTATCAGCTGTACCACAGACAAGAAAGTCGTCGTTCCGCATCAACACGATACCCCACACCTCGGTACGGTGGTCAACGATGGTTTTAAAGCAGCACTGCGTTTCTATGTTCCAGAACTTGATCTGTGTGTCTTTGGAGCTGGACACAACTACATCCTGGAAGCGTTGCATGAAGCAGCACTGCGTTATCGGGGCCGTATGTCCGGTGAGACGGCATCTTCCCGACTGTTCCACCACATCCGACACGACCAGATCGTTGTCAAGACCGCCGGATACTAGTTTTAGGCCAAGCAGGTCAAAATTCAACGCACTGACGGCAGAACGGTGCGATGCAAAACTGCACACCGACTGCTTGGTTTCGACGATGAACAGCTCCACTAGTCCATCAGAGTAACCCACCGCAAGATGCCTCTGATCCGGGCTGGTGCGTAGGAATGTGACCTCCTGTTTGTCACGACAGAATTCCGCTACCTTTTCGCCGATTCTGCAACACACATACAGTATAGACAGACAATCAACGAAGGCAGGTTGTGAAGGCAATTGGAAATGTGGACGCCCTTTAGCTTACCTTAGATCCCACACAAGCACCTTCTCCGCCGCAGCCACCACGACGTACCGACCGGTGGCATTGCTGATTGTCACGAAAGAGATATTTGCACGTGCACTAGCGATGATGTTGAAGCTCGAGACTGGCTTGTACGCCAGATATTGTTTTGTTAGACCCATCGAGTCGTTTTATTTCGTTTTCTGAGGCCGCAAGGATGTTTGTTATGCGCCGGCTATAACAAATATGCAAACTGCTGAAAACACGTGCATTTGTTGACTTTTTGTTGGGCCCCGTACAACATGGCGAGGATTTTTGACGTTCGAATATCGCTGCATCTCGCTCATTTGCTCTACCCGTTCTCTTGTTCGATGTCGTGCTCGATTGGTACCAGAGCGCCGCCTAAGGTACGGGTACAAGAAGTTTATGTGCGTTTCAATGTGCACGAAAAACTGTCCTGAACATTCTCTTACCAATCGTTGCCATAGCAACTGCAATGCATCCTGAGCTGCATAAATGTCTGAACAACAGCTTATCGAAAATCGATTAAAAAAACAAACAAATCCACACAAAATTGATATTGAGACAAAAATGTATATGTATTAATGCAGTAATTGAAACATTACGACCAATGTGTAGCGTTTACAGTTCAGTATGTTGGGAAGGAAACTTCTTGAGCACCGCGTGGTACAAATTATAAAACGCATACACGGACACGGAAAGAATCACTATCAGGGCTCCTCCGAATGCGACACTCAAGAAGTTTCCATCGATTATGCCGCTGCAGCTGGAGGCTCGCGTATGGGGATTCCACAGCTCCGACGACCCACTTGTGCTGTTCTGCCGTTCCGCTATGAGCCTTTTCATCGTGTTCAGCCGTTCGCGAAGCACTTCAACCGATTCCGAGGAGAGATCCTCTGCAAACAAAGGGACACTTTTTTCCTTAACAAAAATTGTACACACAGTTTCATCCGAGCCAAGTTACCATCACGTATGCTGCCTTTGGAGTTGTTTGATTTTGGGCTCGACATTTTGCAATTGTTATAGCCGTTACCGATATTGGTTCTCTGCTAGCTGCCGTACTGGATGCAAACGATAAAATTAAGCGATGCCGTTCCGGTCGGGGCTGGATGCTGCGAAATTGCAAAACAGTCAAATTATCGATTTTCTGCCGCCCTTCTTCTATCACCCAACTTTGACAATTGCATTCTAGCTCTCAACTGCGCGGAATCTGAAGCGCCGAGACAAAGTCCTTAGATCGCATGCCCTTCGTGCATCTACGGTGGCACGAAGCTGTCGGAGGCTGTGCTGGCACATTTGAGGAGGGTGGAACGTTCTGTCATTACTAGTTCAAATTCAACGACAATGTTTATATGGAAAAGAATGTGTCTTTATTAGTGTATTGTCTCGCTCAAATGCACGACACACCGAAGGAGAAAAAACAGTTTTCCGCGCCGCCTAGCAGCGCTCACAAATGTGCGAAGTGTACAAACATGCCTTACGTTACGCTACGCTAGTATCCTGGTTAGCAAGCTTCCCGTTTATAAACGGGTGGATCTCATCCAAAAGCGACCACATCCATCCCCATATCAAGCGAAATGTTGAGTCTATCGTTCTGCTATCCCGTTTTTCCTTTTCTATTCAAATTCAGATCTATTACACTGTGTATATAGAGCCCACCACATACTCTCGTGTTTTCGCTTCTGTTCCCGTTCTGTACTACTATATTACAATTACTACCTAAAAAATGGACCATCTGGTTTTATACCTCCCACCGATATCGCGGTGCAGCTCTTGCTTTCATTCTTTGGCCAATATCCTTCGCACTAACTATCATGCGCGCTACACGACGCCAGAATGTCTCATTTTCATGGACTTGATTGAGCTAAACGTCACATTAGCCGAAGGGTTTCTCTTGACTGTCTCTCTCTTAAAATAGATACAGACGATGTGTATACTGCTAGAGCCTTTTCCAAGCACATATGGCCAATCGTTCGGTGAAACCATATACTCCGTACACACGGCTCGTTCGTTTGTAGTGGTGGCGCCGTGTTACTTACTTGTTTATCTAATTATCACCATTTCTGGGATGAATTTATACGCCTCCATAAAGCCACAGCTAAAACAGTTTGCCCATGATGCTCTCCTCTGTCCCCGTTAGAAGAAGCCACATAGACAAGCAGGAGCGGTAAAAAACAATCACAGCTTCATTCATTCGAAACGGACAACGCTAGAGCCAGTCCTGGGGATGGGTCTGCGTGGTTGTGATGCACTTGTGTGTATTATCCAGTAGTATTCACCTGTGCATGCTACGGCGTTAAGGCAAGCCTCTAGGATATGTAAATACTCGAGATTCGATACTCCAGGTTGTGTCTGACTGCTGAAGCTTAGCTGCTGCTGCTGCCGGGTACAGTCTGCATCTGTGGTAGATTGGGTGGCACAAACTCAATATAGTTGGCCGGAAATTGGCCCCTTCGTCCATTGATCTCGCCGTACAGCCATTCCGGTGTTATTTGATACAGCACCGCCACTACATCATTCTCCTGAAATACAAAAAAAAACGTTTTAAAAACCAAACAAAACAAACGGTTGATGAGCGATCGCAAAACATACCATTATAGTAAGATCTTCTGGTGCTTCCGCTTTGAAATTGTACAGTGCCCGCACTTTCACGCCGCCACCATTGTCGCTTGTTGCAGGGATCAGCCGTGTAACCGATTCATTGCTCTGTTCGTCTACAAGCGGAACCTTCACCTCGACGTAGTTTACGGGAAACATTCCCTCAAGGCCACGTTTATCGCGACCCATATACCATTCCTCGGTCAGACGCTTCAGTAGATAAATCTTCTCGTTTGCCTGAGCGTGCGAAACGAAAGAAAGAAAATCAACAAAACACAAAGCAAATGTTAGACTTTTTGCACAACCCACATACATTCAGCTCACACATGTAAGACGTAGTTTCGGTGTGGCGCACCAATAAAAAAAGACTTTCTATTATTAGTATCAACAGCAGGCACCTGCCGTTTGCCAATCTATACGAAACGGCGTGTCAACGACACTGTGTACTGCCACGAGTTGCTGTGTGTGTGCGTGTGTAAAGAAAGTATGTTGTTTACCTTAAAACTTAGATCTTCATCCGCTTCGCCCTGGAAGTCGTACAGCGCGATTCCGTACGGATCTTCTGCGTATGCCTCGGTCGCAGGCGGCGGCGGTGGAGGCGGTATACTAGGCATTGGTTGAGATGGAAGGGAATCGAAAGCACCCAGGACATCGGAAGAGCTATCGGCCTCCATTCCGGCATAAGGGTCCTGACCGCCTGTTGGAGGTATCGGTGCCATTTGTTTCGACGAACCCGAGGCGGCGACATGGCGTGGCAAAACCGAATGCGACGGAGTGGATTTCTGGCTGTCCGAGGTATTGCTGCTAGTTGGAGGTTTAATTATGGTCGGCATCGACATGGTTGGGTGTCGCGGTAAGACGCTTTGGCCGTTGCACAACGGGTCTACGAAATCGGACTTCTGCAGCTTGCTGTTTATCAGTGGTGTACGAATCTGGGCCGTTGATGACGACGATGCTAGTGGAATCGTGCCGTAGATAACGGGCGGAGGTGCAGTTTTGGCACGCCCCGAACTTGTTCCTGCGGTACTGCCTCCCTCAAAGGGATCCAGATCACCCCATGGAACACTGGAGCTCGCTCGTGGCCGATTACTGTTGCCGCACGCGACGAAATCATCCTCGAACCCGCTCTCAGCCTGCGACATGCTGCCATTATTGGGCGAGGAATAGTTTGAATCCGAACTGAAACTATCCACGCTAATGCAATCGCTACAGGATTTTTGTGTGAATGTCGGCGAACTGGGTGGAGAATCAAAGCTTATCAGTTGCATTTCTGCACTTGCTCCACTCCCGCTACCGACGTTCGGTGGTGGTAAAAGTGATCCATAGTTGGTGCCAATATGTTGCACATTTTCATTACCACCGGCATAATTGTACCCTTTTCCTATATGTTTCGCCATGTTTGCCGATGGTGGCGACGGGAGCAACTTTACAGACCCGGAACTTAAGCCGTGTTTTTGATGCGGAACAACACTGCCGGTCGGTTTGTTTGGAGCAGCAGCGCCGTTCGATGGTCGTTTATGGCCGAACAAACTAGACAGGATATTTATCGACTGTGGTTGACCTGGTTTCTTCAGCGGCGCAGCAGTTGGGACTGCGGCCGAAAGTTTCGGTGGTGGTGGCCTCGGTGGCGGTGGCTTTTTAGCTTTGACATTCTGCTGATGTTGGGGCTGAAAATAATCTCCGCTTCCAACACCAGTTTGCCCTGATGATGCTGTGCCGCTTGCTCCAGCGTTGGCGGTGGTTCCAAAAGCACAAAAATCCCAGTCGGTCGTTGGTGTGTATCGCAATGCCGCCGACGTATTGCGCTGCGGAGGTGGCGGTGCAGGTCTTGATGGAATAGTCATATTTCTGAAATTGTAAAAGGCAAATTGGATTTAGAACGTGCACACTGCATGAAAAATAAAGCAATGTAAGACGGTAAAAGCCGATCAATATTTCCGTAATGTTTGATGTACACACATTTTTACCCGTTTTCTGGGCCGTTCGTGATACCCGTAGCTATAAGATATGGCCGCAAGAATATCACACATTTTGTTCTATTTTCACTGATTTCGTTTAACGTATATCCTATGTTTAAATAAGTATTATAGACAACTGCAACACTTTTAAAGGAACCGCCGTTAACGAGAACACAATCTTATGCGATGCGAAATTTTAATCACGAATGAACGTCTTTACTCTGGCAATGCGCAATCCGATATGAGGTGGAAATGCTGATTTTCATAGGATGTACTTTCTCATTTTATATAGCTGGTGGTAGGTATTGGGCAGAACGATACATGGTGACGGAAAAACAAATATATTTATAATTATAGAAGCAACTGCCGCCCAGCAGCGAGAAAAAACCGAGTGGTAAATAAAAATCTTAAATCGTGCACACAACAACAACCAACAGGCGGAATGAGGCGGTGATGAGACATGATGTTGAGCCGGGCACGAGTTCAATCACCACCTGAAAAACACAGCGTGAAATCTCTTCCGTTGCTTCCTTCAACGGATCAAAGTTCGGGCACGATACTCTTTTCTGTTTTGTTTACTCCCGGCTGCGTCCCGACATCTCCACAGCAGGGGGACAGTGTTAGAAGAGGTACTTCTGTTTTACTACGTTTCCTATAGCGATTAGAAAATGGCCTTGAATTTGAGGCAGCAAAAACGCGTGCGAATGTAATGCCGCAACCCATGGTTGGCAGCTCTACCAGAGATATGCCGGGTTTGTGCGCACTTTGCTGCACACAATCACATCAGTAAAGAGACCGACACAGTTATTAAAAATCAAATAAGTGCATTCGTGTCATATAATATTTATCAACGTGTCATATGAACCGTTCGATGGTGCTTCACCCAATTTTCTGAGCGATCACCGTACACATCGAATAACGTTTATCGTTGTCGTGGTGAACACCTAGATTGCTGTGCTACATCTATGTAAATGCGGCAACCACCGCTACAGTGTTACGTGAAGCCATGTGCAGCTTAGCTTCTGTGAGTAAACACGTTCCTCTCGGGTATTCTCGCTATTACCACTCTGTCAAAGACCTCGAGCGAGGACACAGATGGAATAGGATCTTTTTTTCTTTCGCTCCATATGCTGTAACATGTTCATTGCATGACCGAAACAAGTTTTGCTAGTATTGCTCCTGTTAAAGGTTTAGGCGCGTGTATAAGAAAGTTGAAGCCTAACAGACTAAATTGAACCTAGTTTTGCCCTCTTTTCCATTCACAATTAAAACATCGGTCCTTGCACTTAAAACAACTATATGAGCAGTGCATAACTATACACACGACGAACAGCGGTTCATGGGTTTGTAAGGCCCCCCAAGCTTGTTCATAGCTTCGGATTCATGTTCCGTCCATCAAAACAGATATAAGATGCCACACCCTACTGCGACCCTAACACTACTTGTGGCGCCACAAACTACATGCGATAAGAAAGAAAGGGGCAGTTGTTCATGGCGGGATTTTTTTTACATCCGCTGAACACTCTCACTAGTTGCTGGAACGATAACCACCGACGAATGACGACAGTTAACCGCCTACTTACCCTACACTACATTGCTAATCATAAAGGAAATGCATATAGTAGTAGCTATGATAAGCACACTAATCGGCAAATTTCACAAGCCACTCAATATCATGGAGATTGTTTTCGTGCATCTGCTCCTCGTGAGCGATTTAATCCGAAAACTTATCAATTGAACTCAATACAGACTTCTCAGCCAATTAGATACATCGCGGTACGCTGTTGCGCTAACGGTTATTAACGAATACCTGCGAGGTTTTTTCACATATTACCCCAAGTTTTTTACGTACAGGTGCAAACTCTCCTAATTGTTAGTGCGTTGTACATTGGAATTGTACAATCGATCGGATCCCAATGGAGCGATATTTTTTACATATTCTTTGTAAGTCCCAAATGGTATCAATCCCAGACAATGTTTTTTTTTTACTTCCGTCCGATAATACGATAATTGGCAATCGTATGCAGATCATCACATATCATTTGCTGTTTTCCAACGAATTCTTTAATAGGGGACAATTTCTTTGCCCGGTGAAGATCCAACATATTGCTTTGAGGCATTATCATTTATCTTTCCACTATCGTACAGTACAGTTGCCTTAAAACTGTTTTATTTATCATATAGCAAAGTTACCTCAAATCAGATACTTATCAGTCGCATATATACTGCTATAATTCCGATGTATTTCCTTTTCTGAATGAGCCGTTAGATAATGCACCAATTATAATGCATTTCCGAAGAACCAGCTTACAATCAGGGATGGAATGCATTGATCCTGCAAGTAGCACTGATAGGTCTTTGCATTAACAGCAACGTTTGCTGCACTTGGATAAAGCTAGGCTGCTGCTTATGTCGGCAACCTTGAAGGAAGGCTTCGATCAGTCCGAGGTTCGTTTCACTTCCTTATTGTATCTCCTGCGTCCACGCAGAGCGACTCGCGTTACTTTCATAGGCGCAGTCGTGCACAACTACAATGACACTACAATGTCGTCGATAGGGGACAAGTGATGAAATCGTACTATCGCTTGTTTCACGATAATCCATTTTCAGTGCTGTGCCCTGTTCTCGCACAATCTCACTGGAGCTTCACTGGCATTTTCATCTTATTAATACTATGCATAATGGCTAGCACGATAAACTGACCAAACTTACCTACTCATGAGAAGAATTCCAGCACACGATCAAACAAAACACAATAGACTGCAGCGTAATATAATAGTCATACGCACGGGAAAGCAAGAACTCAATTGTTTGAACCGCGAATGTTTCTCACAATAATAAACAAGCGAAGCAGCATCACTTGATCGAGAAAAAAGCTTTCAAACAAACTGCTCAAGCTTTCATCCGCGGAAAGGCAAAGAGAAACAGAAATTTCGCGAATTTCTACCCTATGCAGCCTACCATTTTTTACGAGAACAATGAATCACCTGAAGGGATACAGAAACGGGAGGTTGGTGCATTAAAAAAAACTGACGTACGAGTTTGACAAAACTGCGATTATCGCTTTTTCGTGTAGAAAACAAGTTTGCTACGAGTAGAAATATAATCGAAAACTAAGCTACGTTTATTTATTTAGCCAAAATATTCGAATTTAGTGGAAAATTACTGTAATGTTTTTCCATAATATATGTTTGAAAATATTATTTTCGCTAAAATCTAGAAGTTGCGCATGTCGCTTCCTTCGAGAATCGAGCCCGGCATTGTAAATTCAAGACATGTCAAAATCTGTTTGGCAGTTGTAAACATATCGGAAGAAAAACTAGAAGAACAACAAAATAAATGTAAAACGCACGTTTTTCTGTTTACGCTACAGTTAAACTTAAAATACTTGTTCGGCCAAAGCAATTTATCCTACTCTCACTGTCAGTTATTCATTGTATTGTTTACAAAGCTTAGAGCATTTGGGTAATGGCTGGTTTGGAGATTTTGGTGGGAACGTACGAAGAGTTTATCGTATGTTACCGTGCGGAACCCTTACGAACGGTAAGTATCGGCGAAGGAAGTGTTGCTCTGAGACGTTTATTTCATCTCGAAAATCTACGATTGTAGGACCCGGAGAAGCTATATCTTAAGGAATCGTTTGCTGCTCATCTGCACACCTCGTCTGTGCGATCGGTAGCTTCCCACGGCAGATATGTAGCTACTGGCGGAGCTGATGATCGAATCTGCCTGTTGGACATGCGAGAGGGAACGAAGGTGACGGAGTTCCTGCATCACGATGGGACGATCAACGCACTTGTTTTCTCGGATGATGGCAGCCACCTCTTCTCCGGTAGCAACGACGGCAGTATGACGGCGATCAATATGTCCAAATTGGCCGTCGATAAAACGTGGAAAAGCGCCCACAAAACTGCTGTTCAAAGTATCTCCATTCACCCTCATGGTAAGATGGCACTTTCATTGGGCAGCGATATGACGCTAAAAACATGGGATCTAATAACGGGTCGTGCTCTGTTCACGACTGCGTTGAACAAAAATAGCAAGTATGGACGAGTGCTTGCCGACGTACAGTGGTCTCCGGATGGAGAACATTTCGCACTCCTCGGCAACCGGGTGGTTGATATCATCAGTATCGAGACAACGCGTTCCGTTAGGTTGCTGGAGTATGACTCTAAACCTACCGCCATGTGTTGGCTATCGGCTGAAGAAATTGCCGTCGGTTTGGAGAATGGAGCTCTAGTAATGGCCAACATCCACGAAGAGGAGCAGCAAGAAAAGCTGCAGATCTACGATTCACGATTGAAAGCAATTTCCTGTCTGGGGAATTACATTGCGACCGCTTCCAGCGCGGGCGACGTGTCGCTATGGCATCTGGATGGGGTCGATTTCAGTCAAATTTGCACTCAACAGATTGGCTGCCGTCCGATATGCTTAGCTCTAATAAACACTGGTAAGCCGCTGCGCCAAGACAGCGTACAGGAGACGGCGGAAAGCACGTTGAACACTGCAGCATCAAAGAATAAAGCACAGGTGCCGGCACGTAGTATCGCATCGAAGGTAGTTAAAGAAATGGCATATGTGAGCGTTGAAACGGAAGATCCTGTTCAGATAGCATCGGCCAACCGGTTGAAGGATCGATCGTTAAATAAGCGTAAGCGGGCTGCTTCAAAGAAGGATATTAAACCATCAGACAGGCGCGTCAAATCGAGCGGATTCATTGAGGAACCAGCGGACGATGTTATAGAGCCCAGCAAGGCCGATAATCTGGTAGAAGTGAAGAAAAAGAAAAAGCTTCAAACGTGAGAAATATGCAAAACTTTGGAATAAAAAATAACTTTTCATTCAATAAACCTTTATTGTAGTTAGCTCACATCATGTTTGATACAAATGAGATGTACAATTTGAGCACACAAAAAATAAAATAAAAAAACTCATCAAACGTTATTAAAACGATTTTTTTAATTGTTAATAGTTCTCTATCTGACGTTCCCGTTGAATCGTTTCTCGCCCTGACAAGCTCTTACTTTGACATCCCTCAGCTGCCAAAAGAAAACAACCCTACCAGGGGCTGCAACAACAAAACCAAACGAACCGCATTATTATTTTGCCAAATTGTGGAATTAAACTTGCTAACACTCCATTTTAACAGGCTACAATTATGTCTGCAGAGTGGTAAGACAGCGTCGAATTAAAAACTGCCTTTGCAATTGTGAAACAACGTAACATTTCTGGGGCTTCTGCATTTCCAGGGTGTGTGTCCAGCGCCAGCAAGATGAGTGTCGCCGTTATCTTGATCAGTTCAAAGTTCTAGACCATCCGCTGAAACAGTCAACGATAACGGTACGGATTTAGCAAAACCCACACGGAACTGGATTTGCCTACTGTGTTTTTTTTTCTTTAACTTCGCTAATCGTCTTTCATTGTCGTAGGTTCTGGAAAGTCGCGGCACTCGCAGCGGCAAGGTTCCAGTGGCTGCAAATGGGATTTCACTCGGCAGTAGTAATACAGCTGCTATGTCCGCCGCAACACTGTCGCTCGATCCGCTAAGCATTGCCTTCGATGGATCGGACCCATTGAGTCAATTCGCAAAGCAGCAGGTGACGTCGCTGGGCAAAGATCCGCTGTCGCGAATGGCTGCTGAGATGGAAGGTGCTCTGCCCGTTGCGAAGTCAACCGCGCTGGGATCTCGAAGCTCGCTTAGCAGATCGAAGGAGCCAACTAATCTGCTGGAGCTGGATCTGATCGAACCATGGGCCGCCCGTCGTGGAGCCATTCTGAACAAATATACCACCTCGGAGAAGCTGTCGATCGTGACCAGCTTCCTCACCGGTGGGGAAACCATCAAACCGCAGACGACAATGTCGGAGAAGGTCAAATATCGATTGGAGCAGCTGGATGACTTTGACGAAGGTTCCGTGCGACAGATGCTTGACCTATCGCAGCAGGAGTACGTTGTTAAGATCGAACAGCTGAATCACGAGTTGGTGCAAGCATGGAATCAGGATCAACGTGTGAAAGCGCTCAAAATTGCAATCCAATGCTCGAAGCTGCTGTCCGACACGTCCGTCATCCAGTTTTACCCGTCGAAGTTTGTCCTCATCACCGACATTCTCGACATCTTCGGTCGACTCGTGTACGACCGGCTGCGTACAAAAGCCGACTACGTGCATCCGGGTACGCGTGAAATGACTTCTCTGCCGGAAAACTTTACCCCCGACATGGTACCGGAATCGGCGAAGGAAACGTGCCAGAACTGGTTCTACAAGATCGCTTCAATTCGAGAGCTGCTTCCGCGGCTGTACGTAGAGATAGCGATACTGCGCTGTTACAGCTTTCTGGCGCAGGACGAGTTTGGGCTGGCACTGCGAAGGCTCACGAAGATGATCCGCGGTATCGGCGATCCTCTGGTGGCCATCTACGCCCGGTGCTACTTGTGCCGGGTAGGCATGAGTCTCACGCTCGATCGTACATACATAAGCGAAAACCTCGACGACATCCTAATGATCTACCATACCATCTTTAACGGTGGCATCCGGTCGGAAATAGCACGCCACCGTATCACATTGAACGGTTACGCCTCCCTGTACCTTCCGGCACTGGATTGGATCCTGCAAGGGGTGGCCATTCTGACGACCGACAATCAGCTGGACGACATTTTGCAACGCTGCAAGGAGAAGAAAAATCCCGCCCTGCTGCTACAGTCCATGATGCAGTCCTTCCGCTCGGATTTTATCGCTTCCCGGGCCACACATTTCGTCCAGATTCTGTCCACCATCTCGGTGGAAGGACTATCGCGTGGGCAGCTCTTTCGACTGCTCGGAAGCATTCTGAGCCACACGCCACCACCCGCAGAGCAGCGGCTGAGTGTGCTGTCGAGCGCCATGAAAGCAATCACCTCGCTGGGAAATGTGGAGGAGTTTATGCAGTGTGCAGAAATGTGGGCACAGTACACCAGTCAACACTTTGGGGTAAGTGCGTGAGCGAAAGTACTCGATTTTAATAGTAGCTAAAGACACCGAACACATTATTCACAGCTAAAGGAGGTCGACATCTTCCTGGGAAGCGTGCTTCAACAGATGGCACCTAAACGCATCTACGAGCAGCACTATCACGAGCTGCAAGTCATCACGGACAAGATTGTGTCGAACGCTCAAGACGTGCACGGCATACTGGCGCTGGTAAGTAAGGACACCACTTTAGGAACCCTGGCGAAAGATTGATAACTTGCATCGCCGTTTCTTCGAACAGGACAATTTTCTTCCACTGTTGGACCTTTTCCAAAAGGAATCTATCAAACTGGAGGTGTGCAAGAACATTCTCACCAGCTACCGGAATGCTACTGCCTGTGATAATGCGATCATCAACGATCCGGTAGTCACCAATGCGCTCATGTACATCAGCCGAGTTTTGAATGACTCTGTGAAGTAAGCAGCGATAGTGTAACTGCATTTCAGTTCGCTTCTTTACCATCATCATTGCTCGTTCCTTTTTCTAGCGCACTCACCGGGGAGGACGAACGCCGCCAAATCAGCGGGCTTATATGCCACTTCATTCGAAAGGTAGATTTTGGACGCGACTTTGAACAGCAGCTTGCTTTCTACGTCGAGGCACGCTCGGTACTGTCCAATCTCGACACGGCACTATCCACTCTCATACACTCGGTCAACCGGTTAGCTACCAGCACGCGACGGATCGTCAAGGGTCAGCATACGCAGAAAACGGCCGCCTTCGTGAAGGCGTGTGCAGCCTACTGTTTCATTACAATCCCGTCCATTATCGATGTTCGAACGCGCATGGAGCTGTACCTGCAGTCCGGGCAGGTGGCGTTGTTGAACGTCTGCCTGCAGCATGCCGATTCGTGCTTTGAAGCCGCCATCAATCTAATTCCCGAAGTCCCACGGACGGTGGAAAACGACGGCAAGGTGCATTCCACGGAAGGCTTCATCAAAACGTTCATCGTCAATTTACTGTCCACGCTCGTCATCGTACCGGTAGGTAGCAAATACGCATTACACGTCCGGGTGTGAACCCTATCCACTCATTTGCCATTTCGACAATTTCAGGATAATCCCACCCAAGGTGTGCTGTACTTGTTGCGCCTGTTGCTGGAAGTAGTGCCGAAGTATCCGTTCGAACCGACGTCGGACATTCTTTCCAGCATCTATTTACATGTGCTCGACTTTCTGTCTGTTGCGGCACAGGAGGTGTACCCGTACCATATCGTGAATGTAATTTCAAACGACGAGCTGTACGGGTCCGATCCTAAATTTATCGCCGAAGTAAACGAGCTCTGCTGCACAGTGTGCGACAAACTTCTGCAGCATTTGAAAGTGCTGCTGGAATCGAATGCCCTGCGCGCACAATCGCAGCTGGCGCTGGATCTGCTGCTCAAGATCATTACCGGCGCCGATCTCTCGGTAGACAAGATGTTTACTCTGACGGTTCATTTGTGGAACCTGGCCGTGAAGAACCGAACCGCAATAGAAGCGAAGCAATTGGTAAGTGTAACCTTGATCAACATTTTTCTTGGTTTTGGGAAGAATCTCTGCCATTTTTTAGGAGCATTAATTTGTTTCCTGTCTTAGCGTCTTTGCGTTGCTTTAAGATAAGGCACAATTTCGCAATCACACGGTACACACACACCATCATTGTGCCGCTGATTAAACTGTATTACGCATTAAATTGCAATGCCATCCTTTGATTGAGCTTGATCAAAGGTTAACTCAGTGCGTCGTTGAATCCAAATATTGCTTATCTTTTTCTGGCGTTATTTTTTTTAATCATCCATTATTTATAGACCCATTAATGGCCAATTATGGAACAAAAAAAAAGATGCTTAGCAGATTACAATGGGACAACGCATTTGCATGATGGGGCTTGATGGAATATGAATGACGTTAAGTCAAATGAAATTAATACATGATCCCTTTCATATCCGTTTCAGCAAACTGTTATACAGTACACTGAGCATCTGGCACAGGTCACTCAGCTGGAATCGCAACGGCAATGTCTCTGGATGCTGTTGGAGAGAATGAAATCTCGGAAATAAAGCTCAAATCTCAATGCGAGGTTCTTCTCGCTCGTTTCGAAGCACGCAATAACACACTACATACATTTATACTCATTCCCACGCTGCAGTGAACTGTTTGCAGCGAAACTGTTGTATAATCGACGTATTATATTATATAAATAAAAGCAAATCATTTTAAATATTTCAACAGAGCGCTCTTTCGGAAAGCATCCCCGGAGACGTTGGGGGAAGAAGTGTCAAGGGATTGAGATGGATGGTGATCATTACAAATGAAAAAAAAGCAAACCAATACCCCGTCGCTGATATTTCACGCAGTCCACAGATTTAGCGCAATTAAAAAGCTGCTCAATAGCTACTACTAGAATTGTTTATTTCCATTTCTTGTTTCATCTTGTGTGTTTGTGTTTGCTGCTGCTGCTGCTGTACTCTTACATTTTACCGTTTTATTTTGCTTTATCTATGGTTCTGTTACAACGTGTGTTTGTATCCTGCCTGCGCGTTCCATATGAAAGAAGCTATCTGTGTCTCTTCGTACTGTATTTTCTTTTGTTTTTCCTTCTTTTCAGTTTTTTTCCCTATGTATCTCCAGATATTTCCCTTCCTACGCGTTTTAACTGACACCGATTGCTCTACAGTTTCGTAACCTGCTAAGAAGTGTATGATGTTCCTCGTGTTGGAGCTGTTCTGATGGAGGAGATGGTAGCTGCTCTCGCGCTTAGCGTTTTATGGTTTAGTCAAACGGTGTGTAATGTTTTTGCGAGCGAGTGCTGGCACGAGTCCTTTCGGCTACCATCAACCAATTCTAAAACGTTTACGTTTAGACCTGACGTGATATACTGCTGTCATGATACATTATTATTGCATTTTTGTTTTGTTACGCTTCTTTTCCCCCAATTATGCCTCTTGTGCGGCACGGAAATTGCTCGGGACGACAGAGGTGATTTTTTGTTCATTTTCTCTTGGGTTGTGACGATTGTATGTGTATTTACGATGGATAAGTAATGTTCACGATAATGGAAATTCACACCGCGTTTGTTGTTGTCCATATGCATATGCTTGGCAAAAGCGCGATCCACATGTTTCGTTTGATTTTAGTTTACTGTTTGTTCCAGTTACCTGCGGACGCTGTTTGAAAGGCGAGTAGTAGTAGCAGTAGTTGTTGCTGTTGTAGTAGTAAAACCACCCTAAGTAACATGTGTTCGAGGCTGCTGGTATTTTTATGTCGCATGCATTAGCCAACCATTCAGCAGCACGCACAGTAGAATGAGAAATTTGAATTACATGAGTATACAGACACACACACACACATTCACACACGAAAAGGAAGTGTAGCCGAACGGATAGTTCGGTAATCATACGATGTATAAAATCGATCACGACCAAAGTTAAGCTAAGCACTGCTGCTACACAACTGATCGCTGCTCGGTTGGTTCCTTTCGTGCCATAGTGCTGTGCTTGCACTAAACACGTGCCATAAAAGTTCAATCTGAAAGCAGGGGGTGGCCCTAAGGCAGCAGCTATACCCGCCCTCGGTCGAGCTTTCTCGAGCGCTATACAAAACGCACGCGCCTTTGCGCCTCTTCGCGCCCGCTTAAATGATACTGTGGTTTGATGACTTCTATCGCGTAATAATGTTTTACATTGCTCTGGCTAGATTTCATATTGATAATAATAATACAAATAAACCGATCAAAACTGCGCTTTCACTTCCGAACATTCCACTCCTTCTCCGTCTCTCCCTTCCATATTTTCCTCGCTGCAGTGCATCGTCAATTGTTATCAATTTCCTTTCGTCAGTGCGGCGTCTCACATAGTGTGCTATTGTAGTGATCTCTTCTCCTTGTGCCATTTTTAGTTCAGCATCATACAACGCAACCAAACCATTCCTGACCGTATTTCTTCAGTCAGCTTTTTGCGTGTCCCCCTCTGGTTCGTTTTCTCTTCTTCGATCCCTCTTGCGGCTGCTAGGTGATAATTGTTTGCGTTTTCGACTTCATATCTGTTTCATTATTTCTTTATTTTAATATATATTGACAAAAACAATACACGATCAATGGGTTTGATTGATGATTTTTCTGTTTCTCTATTTTTTTTTGCCATGTTTTCACTGCTGATGTTACATTAAACTTGCCCTTGCTTGCCACGCCACACTGTTCTAATAATGGTACGCGCTTCTGTTTGTTAGCAGGTTTACACTTAAATGGCTGTTCAGAAAAGCTGGGAGCATCTGTGTTCACCCAAAAGCCCTGATGTCGTCACTGGCTAGATAATTTGCGTTGTTGTGTTGCTGCTAGATTGACTTACAATCCCCTCACTTTTGTCTATGTCGTTTCCAGAAACTGTATGTTGCATTATATATGCATGCACACTAACGCACACCGGATTGTTTGCATCCTTTTGGTGTAGTAGCAAAAGGAGTTGTGTTGTGTAAAGCAAAGTTAAAAACGGCCGATCGATCAAGTGAAAATATGGAGAGGAATATGAGTGAACTTATGCTTTAAAATCCACAATCCTGCTCCCCAAATAAGAAACAATGGTAGTGCGGTTTCTTTTCCTTTTTGTCCCGTGTCTGCGCCACGACCCCATCACACGCAATAGTGGTGTATTATAACTTCCACCTGCCCCCCCCCCCCTCGTTGTTGTGCGACGCACACTTGTTTTTACTTTTAAATATTGCTTCACTGGTTATTGGTTGTTATACTGTTTTCCCTACAGTTTGTCGGCAATCAATAGTATGAAGTTATGGTACGTTTACGCGTCCTCTTCTCGATTGCTCTCTGCTTAGGTACGTGCGTACTTGAGTGTACAACCCCCGCCGTTTGTGGATCATTAGAATCACATACACATTTGTTGGATCCGACCATCGACGGACGACCAAGTTACAAAGCGACACAAAGTAACAAAAAGGAGTATGACTCATCATATGATTCACATATACATGCCATGCGGTTGCGTTTGCATACAATGATGTTGCTCATAGCAAGCAGCAGCCAATCAATCATTATTGGAAGAGCGCCATTATTGAGAAACGCAATGGTCTTAGTTACACTGTGGCACCAACGCGAGGTAAAGAGAGTGATGGATTTTTCATCGATGCACGTTTGTTTCCGCATATGATGCGCACCACCACAAGTGCCAACAAGAGAAAAGGGTTTTTGCCCAATCTGTATGCTGGTTGGCCGGCTGGCTGGCTGGCTGGTTGGCTGTCTGTTGTTCGGGTCGGGTCGATCGGGTAGAAAGAAAAGCGACGACAGCAACGACAACAGGGCGGGACGGGTAGCATTCGTGGAAGCATTCTGGTTGCGGCGGCAGCGGCGATCGTGGTGGTGTAATGGTGATAATAGCGTTTGTTGTAGTTGATGACGGTGGAATAGTTGTGGATTTGTTTGATTTGCTACGATGAAACACGAAACATTTCTTCTTTTATCTATACTATGAGAATGCAGGAATCTAAGTTGTCTTAAATTATGTATGTGTGGTGTGTGTGTCTACACTACGGGCGGTATATGATAATGCTTTTCAGCAAGCTGACACACCAAGAGTAAGAAAATGCACACAAATCCAGAGATGCAAGTAGTGATGGGGATGCAATGCAGTGAAATTGGGCGACTGGGATAAAAAAAGATGGAATACGAGAGTAGGACGAGATCGTGAATATCGTAAGTATGTTCTTTCTGGATCTTCTTCGACAATCTACACAAACTGCACACACACACGCACATCAGTGGAGGTTTTGTTGTTACTGATCTTTTTCGGTTTTGCTGTGAGTTTTTCTTACATTTTTGCGCGCTATGCTGCTAACTGTCCGCTCTCTGCGTAGGAAACTGTTCAACGGTGACAAATTCCTACGGACTGCTGCTGCTGGATGGTTTTCATTGCGCTGCCCTTTTTCTGTGTTCTTCTTATATGCTTTTTCATGATTTGCATTGTTGTTATTTTTTAAGAGATAATTCGCTTTTCACGCGGGTGTATGTGTGTATTATTTTATGAATAAATGATGTTTTTATTTTTCGGCTCTTCTTCCAAATCGAACCTTCAATATCTATCGATCCTTTTCGCTCCTCCCCTTACTCTCTCTCACTCACTCCTCTCCTTCTACTTCTTACTTCTTTTGATGGTTCTCGATAATGCAACCGAGAGTTCTGCTTTTAGTCCGGTATTTAAGTTCTAGTCTCTTCTCTGGAAATGTTGGTTATTTGCTGCCGGGACTGGGTATTTCACACTTCGACTGCTAGAGTGGATCTTTTGCAAGAAATTCTTCCTTTATTCCATCCCTTGTTGCTCTATGTCTGTGTTTTGTGTATATTTCTTATGTTTATTTTCTTACTTCTTAATGCTTATCTCTTATCTTCCTTTTTTAATTAATAAAATAAACTCACACATAAAACGAGACGCGTGCAAATTACGACACGTCTTGGTCTTCAACATCCTGGATTTGTTCCTTCTGTTCACCTTCTCCTGCGAAAACGAAAGAAAGGGATAATATCAGTCATTTAATCTGTTGTGTTTTGCCCGTTGCGCGATATGCTGGCCCTGAGACCTTAAGATACAAAAAAGAAGGAGAAGAAATAATGCACAGTGATTTATTCTTACCATCTGCCTGCATGTCGGATGTCCATAAGGTGAGGTTGTCCCGAAGCAACTGCATAATTAGCGTTGAATCTTTGTAGCTTTCTTCGCTCAGAGTATCCAGTTCGGCAATAGCATCGTCGAATGCGGCTTTCGCTAGACGGCAGGCACGATCCGGAGAGTTCAGGATTTCATAGTAAAATACCTATATACACAGCAAAATACGGTACGTCCGAAAGGCGGTTCTGTTAGTAATGTTTCTTGCTATGGTTTTCAGATTGCCCAAATCATAATTTACTCACTGAGAAGTTCAAAGCCAATCCCAATCGAATTGGGTGCGTTGGTGGAAGGTCAGTCATCGCGATATCACTGGCAGCCTTGTACGCGACGAGCGAATTCTCGGCGGCATCCTTACGATCACCACCGGTGGCAAACTCAGCCAGATAACGGTGATAATCGCCCTTCATCTTGTAGTAAAACACCTTGCTTTCACCAGTCGTTGCACACGGGATCAGATGCTTATCAAGCACCTCGAGAATGTCTGAGCAGATGTCGCGCAGTTCCTTCTCAACCTGTGAGCGGTAGTTCTTGATCATTTCCAGCTTCTCCTCCACTCCCTGGGCGGAACAAAGAATAAAAGATATAAAAATTAGTATTGTACACGCTTCCTAGCTGAGGTGGTGGACGGTGATGTTAGAAGATCATTCACGCGGTATAGATTAATCTAGACACACACACACACACACACACACACACACACACACACACACACACACACACACACACACACACACACACACACACACACACACACACACACACACACACACACACACACAGAAGACACGTTACCTTGTTCTCTTCCTTCTGCTCTATCGAAGAGATTATCCGCCAAGAAGCACGACGTGCACCGATGACGTTTTTGTAAGCCACCGACAGGAGATTTCTTTCCTCCACCGTCAGCTCCACGTCCATGGAGGCGACCTTCTTCATGGCTTCGACCATTTCTGGAAAACAAGAATGGAGAAACACATTTTTAATAACTCACTATTGTCATGACCCATATGCTTTAAGTTTCAATTTGTAATATTAATTTCCAGTACGTTGTGGGGTTCATGTACATCATTGTTTGTATATAAGCATTATTTTTTTTTTATTCTTACGACAACAATTGTACATCCTGCCCTGCCAATTCACATAAATTAATTAACGTTTGGATCGAAACAACATAATTGCAACTTTTCGAAGTCGCCCCCCGCTCAACCATGCAGCTGGGTTAGATGCTGTTCTTGCTGCCCCCGATTGTTTCAAGAGATTTCAACTTAAATGCATAATTATTAGTGAAGAATCGTCATTAGTGAATAGTCAATAAAGAAATGTTCATCATTAATCCAACGCAGGCGCATGATGCACGTTTTACATTAAGTTCTTTTTAAAGTGTCAACGTGAACGTAAGGAAAGTTCACACTTGCCATGGGGTAGGAATAGATTGCTGTTTTAAGAGATAGTGTCACTCTTAAAAGCTCTTGTGAAACAACGTTGGTATAGGGAGTACAATTTTGCGTTATCTTTAACCACCTGGTAGCACAGCTAGCCGAGATGGATGAGCACGGCCGCACGATGGGTACTTCATGCCGGCTCTTCAACGGTTCACTGCTCAAAAAGGGGAGATCTGTGTGCTGCGAGCTGTTTCTTACCAGCCGCCGTGGTTTCACATTGGCGTTGTTCCAAAATAGCCGCCAGCATTTTACTGCGAAACGTGCCCGATGATCACTGTTCACCCATTCGCTCTGAACTCATCGTAGCAGCAACTGGAGAGCACGAACATACGCACACTAATGCTGTTCTCTTTCTTAGAAAACCGAAAAAGTTCCTTTCGAACTCTTCCGCGTAAAAAAAAATTAAATAATGTTAAGTATATTAAGGAATAACAATTACAAGTTTTTCTGCACATTTTAAGGCATGGAAAATTATTTTTCGTATTTCTTCTCATTTGCTCTGCTACGCAATAGCTCTACTAACGCACACATGGGCAAGCATCTCGAATTATTAGCCGCCAGTAGAGAAAAAAAAACCGCTATCGGGGAGAAACACGCACACAAGGACAAAACGCTGTAGTTATGCACACCGGCGTTGCTGAACGCCCAACAGTCTTATCCAAACGAATGAGGAGAGAAACGCCGCCTCTCTCTCTCTCTCTCTCTCTCTCTCTCTCTCTCTCTCTCTCTCTCTCTCTCTCTCTCTCTATCTCTTTCTTTCTCACTGGCTCAATGTCCGGTTGTGCCAACCCAGAGATGCCTACCATTCGTTCTTCTAACCGAAAATGTAAGGTTAGGAAACATCTATAAAAATTGCATGCTTGCATTCGCAGAACAGATATGGGAGAATTTTCAGTTAGAATGGCCTGCGTTAGAATTGCTACCAGCAGCAGCACCGACTGTGCAGAATAACCATACCACAGAATCGCAAAAAAAAAAATGATAAAATTACAGGTGCTGTTAAACCATGCTTGCAGCAGTTGGCTTGCTTTGATTGAGATTATTTAAATATGTAGAGTAAAGTAATTACTACACTGGGATCATCATTAGGTCAAGTGATTGACTGCGACCTGCGTTTTACGATATGTGCGATATAATATGCAAACAATTGTATGAACCTGCTCCAATGGTATGAATGCTTCATAAAAGCCGTAATACAAAAAGTAAACCTGGGAAGAATCTGAAGGATCAAATGAATAACCACATGTGTGTGTAGTTACCAACCTCACGCGACTCTGTTACGCAATCCTATGTTAGAAAAAAAACACATTCCTAACGAGACACAAGGAGAGAGAGAGCTCGGAAAACCTGCCATTTACAGTTTACTTCAGTAGTCGTTTTTTATTTATTCTTAGTGATGTTAAGTTACCAGTATTATAATATTAATACATGTCCCTCTTTCAGATAAATTTCAATCCTTTCAAGAAAGCCCTAGTTTCATTAATTGCGTTACACCGAATAATGCGATAAAAATAATAAATATCCTGAATGTATTTCTGGAATCAACATTGAAAATCTGCGTTTTTGAAGTACAATCCTTGAAATCTTTCGCAAATATTGAACATCAGGAGAACATTTCGTTTATAGCTCTAGTAACACTATAGGTATTTATTGTCTTATATTCTTCTTCTTCTAGCAATCGATATAAAATCAAATCATTTCATTCATTCTTATCTTCATTCTATAAGATAAGTTTTAATTAATATGCGTTCCAGTACACACACCCAATCACATGGATAACACTGAGCTGTTTATATATTTGATGATTAAATATGCCCAAAGTCTAAGCAGCACAGTATTGCATTGCTCAGGCGCTTCAGATTAGGCGCAAATGATAAATGAACCAATAGCAATTGCAATCAGTTTTAAAATATATCCTAATATAACATTTATTCAATATGTATGTAACATGTAGAATCAGTACGACCTTCAGCATCAGAACCAGTGCCCGGTGTACGTCAAATTAACATCAATTTGAACGTTCTTCAATGTAGCGGTGGAAATATACCTATCGAACTCCTCGTGCACCAATGCTTCATCAATATGTTGTGTTCCCCATGCATAACAACATTGGAACAGACGTGTTCCTCTCTCAGCCACTTCCCTACTCCCCCTTTCCAAACCCTTCTTTCCCCACTATGTTCAGAGACCTTTGTGTAGTTTTTCACAAAATAAGCTGTATTGAGTGTTCGCAACAGTGGGGAAGCCTATATTATTGGCACACTCACAAACGGTCAGAAACGACCACCTTGTTCTAAAATAAATTCCAAAGGGTGTCCCCACATGAAACCGAACGAATAAAAAGCTTGATGAACTGGTCACGCGGAACGAACCCAACAGGCACATCGTCCTATATAACGCAGACAGAAACCCCTTCTAACTAGAACATTGTGTATTTGGTCACAAATTCATCATTCTCTCGCTCTCGCTGCTTTTCCATCCGACCGACTCACGACAAGCCCCAAAACGACCGTTTTAGTTATATCAAAAACATCTCTGTAATTTGCCATACTCGTCATTGTAGCGTTATAGTATCGATCTATACCGACTTATAAACCAATTTTTCACGGTTACCTACTTTACTGCCCAGTGAGACAAACCTGCACGTTCTTCTGAGTTCAGGGAGTTTAGTTTATGCTCCAATTTTAGTATGGATCTCGCCTTTTTCATCATACACGGAATCAACCCTTTATTTCATTAGAGAGTTCGATTGGATACGTTTCATACTCGCAGAAAGTATCCTTCCTATCGTCCTTATAAATCACAAAACAGCTCTATTCATATCAATCGATCAATACCAAATTTAATGAAACTTCGTACAGCTTAAATTGACAGAGGAAGCGACGATAGAGCATAACTCTAGGAATCGTAAATTTGGCACTTTCCTTTCGTGCTTTCTTTTTGTGGAAATATAGCTTTTTTCAATGGTGCGCTATTATCTTTCTCTTCAATTGCAGTGAGTGGAATCTATATATTGCATACACATACGTGTAACACATACATATATGTGTCTACATAGAAATATATAAAATAGGTTATACACTACTTATGCGAAATTGGTAACGTTGCGTTAGTGGAATTTGATACATTGCAATTAAAATTCGTTATTCCAAATATGGAGACATCTCTTCCACATTGTTTGTCGTTTGAAGCAATGTGAAATAAAGTGAAGTATGCAACCTAATATTGTAATAAAACTTCAACTTTTCTTTGAAGTTACAGCTGACCTTCCGATATAAATTTTGCTGCATGATGCTTTTATGTCGTTACCGATACAAGACAATAAAAAGCTAAAAAATGAGAAAACATTTAGAGCTTTAGGAAATTATTTCCTTTAATAGGGTTGCAGAAGAACTTTCTACTGTTTTCAAGTTACGAAGAAAGTGGCAAAGACAATATACATTTTTGATCTGGAGGGATGATCTGGAAATGGACTTGCGCAATGAGTCAAACGAGTTGACCCAACCAACATCTTCTGGCCACAGCCTACTTTTGCTGCTTATAGCCACCCGCTATTGGATAGGTTTTGTAGCTAGCGATTTCAAATGTTAAAAATTGATGGAACAATATTTACAGAAACACCCGTATAGTTGGCAAACAGTGAACATAAAAATTGTAACGAACTTCCCTGATTTCCAGTTTCTGAAGCAGTTAAACCTATCGACCATCGTTTTGCAAATTGGCCCACGCCCAATTTTTTTTCATCTACTACAAGCGTCGTTTTCTGTCATTCGCAATGTTTAGCAAAACTATTCGCAATCAATAGAATATTTCTAGCTGTTCTGCCTAGAAACCGGGCGAAATACAGGGCGTTGTTACATTCGAGAAACAGAGGAACCGCACCTGACACGCGCCCATATCATTTCAAGGTACAGCGCACTCCTCTCACAAGGCCAGGCAACGCAGAGGCAAGTTTCCGCGTGTGCGTGTGGGAGTTTTTTTTTTCGCTGAAATCTCTACCGCTCATTCAACTCATTCCCTTCAACTACCTTCAATGGGATGTTTAATATGAAAGTTTTGTAAAACATTTACAATTATCAATATAACATACTTTTCACTGTATTCCGTGAAGAAAATCATGTGATATCGAACAAAGAAATCATTCCAATAATGCATAATGAGACCCAAAGAAAGCAGGCGGGCGGCCACCGAATAACGACGATTCGTTCGTTGAGCCTCATTTCCAATTGCGCGAATTTTGCTAGTGTGGTGGTGGTGGTGGTTGCTCACCGGACACAATTTTACTGGTACACTCAACCCATCGCACACCTACCTTCCATAGAATAGTCGAAACTAATACCACGAAATGTATATCTGTGTGTGTGTGTGGAGTGAGTGTATTGCATGTGAGTGTATTGTGTGTGAGTATTCCGTTTGCTCAATTCAAATGTAGTGGTGCGAGCTGTTCTCTTTTCAATCCTTCCTAACCGGAACAAGACGAGCACTACGACCGGATGGATGGATGGAAAAACATTTTTCAACGATCCCAAAAAACTTTTGCTCCATACGCACAGCCATGTTTAAGTACTTTGAAATGTTGTGCTAAATTTGCAATCGGATATGTGTCTTTATCGCGTCAACTAGGTGATCTTTCCACCTCAGCGACAAATATAAAAAAAATCGCAACGTATTCCTGCTCGGAAGCCGTACATACAGTTCTCTCTCGACTCTCGAATATGACGCATCAAACCTCGGGTGAAAAGTTACAAGAGTAGTGCTTGCGCTCCCCGGTGGTGGTATCACATTCACACTTCTCTTCTATGTCGTTCAGCGGCGGCGGCCCCCATCGCAGCTGCCCTTCATCGATTTTTCTCCTTTCCATCCGACTTCCCTTTTCCCTGGTCGATTTTTCTTCACCCTATTCCCGCATTTCCATCCCATGCCCTTCTCTCCATCAGCTAAACCGGGTACAGCGCATACATTCACACATATATACAACTTCAACTCCGGTTGTTCAGGCTATACTTCCCATCACACTCCGAGGGTTCGGGCGCATTGTCTTTCTCTTTCGTACCAGCAGTCCAGAAAGCACGTTGCCAACTGCTACCGTCGCTAAAACATTCCCGCGCATACTCTTTTCCAAAAAGGCTGCTGCTCCGCGGCGCTCTCCTCTCTCACTCTCTCACACGGCCTGCCTAACTCTTCTAGCCGCCCTCTTCTTTATCTTCTCCAACAGTCTAAAATTCTTCCCGAGTTTGCCTTCTCTTCTTTCCGCTTATTTCCACTACACTTAGCTTTCTACCTCTCAGCAACCCACACATACAGGTACACACACACAGCCACACATTTCATGAGCTCATCAGCGCGCGCGTACCAAATCTCACTCACACCATCAAGCCAAAGACTCTGCAAAGGAGCTCCTTTTTTGCTCTCTCAATTGTGGCCCATCCATTTTCAGTTCGCTACCTCCAACAAGTTTTTGCAGAATTTTAGTCGAACCATGGGACCATATACCAATTTTTCGAGTCACGAACGCATATGCGAAACAAGAAAATTGCATACGGCGTGTCCAGTGGCTACGGCGGCTTCCTGTGGCGGCGGCAGTAGATTTGGCAACTCTCTCTCTCTCTCACACGCACACACACACACACATGCACATAGTCACGAGACGACTCATCGCCACTTTGTCTCCGCAGAACAACGGTTGTTTCGTGGAAGAAAATCCAACTTCCGCCGTTTCGGGATGCTCAAGGCGTTCCTCGCACAACAATTACTGACTTTTCCCGGCGCTTTCTAAGCTTCTATCCGGAAAACGAACCCCTTTTCCGACCCCCACTCCAACCTGGACTCCTCCCACTATGCGGCAGATAGAAGGGCAGCAAGATAGGCGAGAGCAAAAGCAGTCTTGCCGGGTAGAAAATTATGTTTTTCGCACTTACCATCGTATCGCTCAGCCTGTTCGGCCAGCTTCGCCTTGTAGATGTTATTTTCGCGTTCCGACATTGTTGCAGTTCTAGAGTAACTCGTTCGGTGCTGAAGTTCAGTAGGTCTTCCTCACGGTTTTCTAGATCGCGCACGAGAATGACGGTGACTACCACGAGCGAAATCTCTAAATGGACTAACAAAATGGCTGCCAACTGCGGGCTTCACATGCACGACCACCACCTTGGCCTTTTTCATCCGGGCTGTCAAGCTTCGGCTCAAATTATCAATCTTCGGCCAAGATCGGCCCCTCTCGATCTGGTATAATTGTCAAGGTGTATAGTTAATGACCGTCAAATTGCACCAAGGTGTACACATTCCATCTGTCAAACGAAAAACGAGCATGGACGGTGTGATTTTGTTTACTTGAGTCTGATTGCACGAAACATAATTGTACGTAGAGTTTATATCAAAATGAGGTACGGACAGCTCGTAATGGGCCCCGCCGGAAGTGGCAAGGTAAGCATTCGCATCCCTGGCATACTAGACACTTGATTTACACCCGGCTCATTTCATGATAGTCCACCTATTGCGCGACAATGCAACGGCACGGCTTCGATGACAAGCGGGTGATCAAGGTGGTCAATCTGGATCCGGCAGCGGAACACTTTGACTATCAGCCGTTTCTAGACATCCGAGATCTGATCCAGTTGGACGATGCCATGGAAGACGAAGAGCTTCGCTACGGTCCGAATGGTGGGCTGATATTTTGTATTGAATATCTCATCGAACACTCCGACTGGCTGCGTGATCAGCTGTGTGGAGTCGGTTCCGATGATGAGGACGATACCACCGGCATCGAAGAACCGGATGACGATTATGTGCTGTTCGATATGCCTGGTCAAATCGAACTTTACACCCATCTGAAAGCGGGCAATTCGTTGGCTCGGTTACTAGAATCGTGGAACTTTCGACTCTGCTCCGTGTTCCTGGTCGACTCGCAGTTTATGATTGACGGTGCCAAGTTTTTGTCGGGAACGATGGCTGCATTGAGCGTGATGGCCAACATGGAGCTTCCCCACGTGAACGTGCTTAGTAAAATGGATCTGCTGAGCAAAGGACACCGTGGACAGATGGACAAATATCTCGACCCTGATGCGCACGCACTGCTCGGCGAGGTAACAAACGAATCCGCGTGGGGACGCAAGTATCGCAAGCTGTCGGAAACGATCGGCATGCTGATCGAGGACTTCAGTTTAGTTCGCTTCACCCCGCTCAACATTAACGATGAGGAAAATGTGGCCGATCTGCTACTGATGATCGATAACGTCATCCAGTACGGCGAGGATGCGGACGTGAAGGTGCGCGACTTTGATCCACCAGAACCGGATGAGGTAGAGGACGACAGTCGGCACTATCAGGATGATTAAAGTGGCACATTGTGTGGAATTCGTCCTAACATACGTTTATATTCGCTTTGCAGTTCAATAAATTTAACGATATAGGATTATTTACATGAGTTCTGACTGAGCATGCGCGTCCCCTAATTATGGCCCTAACACTGGTTGGTTTTCATAATGTCTTAGCAGATAACTTTTCAGCGATCAAATATGCTCCGCTCACGATCAAACAGCGTCATCACCATCGTTTTTGTTGTTTTTCGTATTTGGTTTCGTGGAGCTCGTTGGCGTTGTGGTAGAAGAGGGTGTCGAGTCGTCTCCGCCACCGCTTGCGCCTGTGCCCGAAGATGGTTGTTTCGAGCCAAGCGTTGTGTTCGCGTCGTCGATGCTGCCGTTTCCGCTGTTATCGTCTGGCTTGCTTTCCAGTGAGAACGGTGGAATACGACAGTCAAACATGTGGCCATCTTCGCGCTCCATGCGGAACGTTCCCCACATGTGGCCACTTGGTGCCTGTAAGCTGACGTGCGAGCTGTACTGGAACGCGGGCAGTCGCGGACTCAAGATAGGTTCTTGGCCGACTACACCCCGTCCTCGAACAGTTTCTAGTGTTCCAGATAGGGAAAATATTCTCCAGTGTCGCTCTCTCAACTGCACGCTAAGTTCGCCCAAATTTTCCAAACGAATACAATAGCGCCACTAAAATAGAGGAATCAAATACAGTTGCAATGTTGTGCTGGGTCAACGTTTTACAATTCTATGGCCATCGTTGATGCTTACCCAGTACACCGACGCTGCTGGAGTTTCTCTGCAGCCCATGTAGAACGGTATGACCGTTACCCGTATGCCTTCCGTCGTTTCTTTGTGCACGTCCGACAGTTCCAGCCATGGATGGTTCTTCTTCTGCCATGCCCTAAGCGTTTCCTGCGCCACGAACGGCGGATCCTTGTCTGGCTGGTGTGCTAAGAACTTATCGAACAACTCGTGCTGCAAAGGATGCTGCTCTCCAGAGCTGTACGGTAGTATGTCCTCGTGCGCTACGTAATCTAGTCCTGGGATTGCGTACAAACTTCGGCTTGATTCCTGGTTCCCCAGAAACGTAACCGCCTCCGTTTGGGCGCGTATGTACGGACAGTCGCGCTGATCAATCAACACCTGATAGAAGGTGTGCGTCTTCTTCTGAACTTCCTTGCCCGCGTTACCACCACCAGAGCCGCTATCGTTTGCATCGGAAGAGGCCCCTTCGAGTTGATTGCCTTTGGCTTGATTCGGCAAATCACGGTCGTACACTCGGGCCAGCCATGGGAACAGTATCACACCGCGGTACCCAAATACTCGGTGCAGGAAAAGTTGGCCCGTTTCGTATTTGCCCTGCGCCTTTGGCAGCTCGAGTCTGCCCACCTCAGCCAGGCTGAAACGTAAATAATTATATAACTTTCAAAAAGTGCATCCAATAAAACAAAGCCTTCCCCAGGGGGTTCAAATGCATTGGCGAAAAAGAGGCGCCACAGCGCGTGGCGACATTAGTACGGCCAGGCGATGGCCCGATTTTGGCTCGGCGTTCGAACTAGCTACACAAACAATTACACCATCTTACCGTGTGTTGTGATAAATAGAAACCGAAAACAAACGAACCACCAAGTTGAACCGTGGACGGAAATGGCAAAGAGAGATTGCCTTGGACATTAGCGGACTCATGGTTGTTATGAGCATGCGGCACTATCGCTTCGGTAGACTACGATGGGCGAGAGCACTTTTCCCGAAAACAGACTACAGAGTGCAATTGGCGAAAATTAATAAAAACTTTATCACTATCGCTATTGCACACACAATTTTCCTTTCCCAACACAACACAACCAATGAAATCCGGGATGTCAATTGTACAATTGACATTTTGTCTGTACAACAAATTACTGCAGTTTGCGAGCTCGCCAACGCTCCAAATCGGTGCAATTTGCCCTCGCTGGCGAGCGTTTTTGAAAGGCGTTGTGAGGGATTTTGACGTTTCGAGCGAGGGGTTTTGAGGGTTCAAGATAGCCACCAAAAAGCTCGCGCTGGTGTGCGACTGTGTTGGTGGACAAAATTAAATGACCAAAACAATAAATACACTCCCCCTGATGGAGTGGAACATGTTAAGCACCGGCCACGTAGCGCGTCAAGAAGATGCTTGAGTGCTCTATGCATCGATCTCCCGCATGGCACTACGTGCAGGACCGCTAAGGAGCTAGAGGGTTGAAGCTAGTGGACCTATCGCAGATCGGGAACAGACGAGCTTGAAGTATGCCTGGACTGAGTGACCTGGAGAATGATTGGCATCCTGACCGGATGTGTTATATGGCGTTAAGTAAGTCGGTTTTTCGAACTTATTTTTGCTTACGCCGCTTTCAAATGTGGTCGCAGACGTCGGGCAACATTAATTTAATTACCATATGGTCTAATTTTAATATATTTTAATGTAAAAAACTAACACACTTGTGCCCAAAACCATCAAGTTTGTTCATATTTTCCACACGGTCACATGAGAGAGACACAAAATCTCACTTCGAAACGAGCGCTCTGGGCAAGAAGAGAACGGGTAGAGAAAATAAGCGAGATGCAGCAATTTTTCAACGTCAAAAACCCGCGCCATGTTGTACGGGTGCGTGGAACGCCCGAACAGCGGCTTGTTGTGTTTGGTGAAACTGAACTAACAATTTGGACGAATTTCCGCTCTTGGAATAGTGTTTCACAATGGCATTAAAAACCTACGGCGATAAACCGATAAGTTTTCAGGTAGAAGAAAATGGCGAATATTATTGCGTCGGTTCGGAGGTAAGTGACGTTGCGCGGGATGGATCTGCAAATCGTCAGCAACTAACGCGAGATGCACTTTGCAGGTCGGAAACTACTTGCGCCTCTTTAGGGGCAGCCTGTACAAAAAGTATCCGGGAATGTCCCGGCGCTTACTGACGAACGAGGAGCGCAAACGGCTACTGGACTCTGGCATTAGCAACCATCTGCTGTCGAGCTCAGTCTCGCTGTTAAAAGCGACCGAAGTACAGGATGTGCTCGATGGCAACGATGAAAAGTACAAGGCCGTGTCGGTACACACTTCCGAGCCACCGGCTCCGCGGGAAAGCAAATCAAGCAAGAAGCAACCGCCCTGGGTCCCGACGATGCCCAATTCGAGCCACCTGGACGCGGTGCCGCAAGCGACACCGATCAATCGAAACCGTGTGTACAACAAAAAGGTGCGCACCTTTCCGATGTGCTTCGACGATACCGATCCCACGCTGAACGTGGAGAATGCATCTCAGTCGGAAATATTGGTACCGATTCGTTTGGACATGGAGATCGAAGGTCAAAAGCTGCGCGACACATTCACGTGGAATCGCAACGAATCTATGATCACACCGGAACAGTTTGCCGAGGTGCTGTGCGATGATTTGGACCTTAACCCGACACCCTTTGTGCCGGCAATCGCGGCCGCCATTCGGCAACAGATCGAGGCGTACCCAAACGAGCCGGTTGTGCTTGAGGAGGGTTCGGATCAGCGAGTGTTGGTAAAGCTTAATATCCACGTCGGAAATACGTCCCTGGTTGACCAGGTGGAGTGGGATATGGCGGAGAAGGAAAATAATCCGGAGGAGTTTGCCATAAAGCTGTGCGCCGAACTGGGTCTGGGCGGGGAGTTCGTGACGGCCATTTCCTATTCCATCCGAGGGCAGCTGTCGTGGCACCAGCGCACCTATGCATACAGCGAAACGCCGCTGGCCACGGTGGAGGTACCTTTCCGCACGCCGAGCGAGGCAGACCAGTGGGCACCTTTCCTGGAGACGCTTACCGATGCCGAAATGGAGAAGAAGATCCGCGACCAAGATCGAAACACGCGGCGTATGCGTCGTTTGGCCAACACATTTACATAGACTCGTCACCCCATACCACGTATTTCGCAGATTGTTTTAATCAGACATCTCCTAATCATCTACTCGACTACGGTAATCTTCTTTCCATCATTCTATATGTGCATGTGCGTGTAAGATTAAATAAAAATCAAGGAACACAACAACATACCTTTCTCGATGAAAACAGGTAGCTTTACTATCTATACGATGATCAGCCAACCGGTACATCATCCTCGAGATCGGTATCTTCATCACTGGCTTCATCATCATCATTACCATCATCTTCGTCATGTCGTGTGCGTAGCATTCTAATGATATCAACGGCTGTGACCTGTCCGCCGTCGATATCGTTCAATAGCTCCAAATTGAAGCTTGGCTTTGTATCCACCGTTTCCGTCGTTTCATCCTTCGGCACTGTTTCTGTAGGAGTGACGATACATCCTTTCTCCCCCCGATGAGCGGTATTTGGTTCTTCACTGTCTTTCACTACCGTTTTGGCATCATCCTCTGAGCTGTTTAGTGTTTGATGCCAACTGACCGATTCGCAAGGAACTGCTGCTGTGTTTTCCAGTGGTGTATGTTTGTCGTTGTAGGCAGCTAACATCTGTTGAGCTTCCGGGTTATGCTCATCTGAAATTAGGCAATCGAAATTAGTCGTGGCCATGTTCTACCACCTGCGTATATAGAGCGCGTACCGGTGAAGCAGTATGAAATAAAGTTCCCCTCAAATGCAATCTGGCCCGATGGCACCTGTATTTCACGCTCCGTTACGATTAAACGCTCCAGCTCTTGATTACCATCACCTGAAAATGTAAAAGCAATGTCCTCAAGATTCAAACCACAAATCGCCACCAACGAATATTGCATTTGTACATACGTGTGTTTGAAATGATGGTCATTGCGCCAATATCTGGTAGATAGTGATTTTTGTCTACGATTACCATATCGTCACAGGTTGCTGGTACAGAACGACATGGAACTTCTGTGACCTCGGGACAGGTATTACCCGCACTTGTACCTTCTACAGGATTTGCGAGCATTTCCAGCACATTGGCGTTGCTTCCGGATTGAGACGGATTGTCGCTTAAATTGGCCACCATAGTTGTTGGTGGTGGACAATATTCTGTTGAACACTGCACTGCAGTAGCCGGTTGAAGTTCATCGCATGCTTTGGCCATATTCTGTATCGTTTGCTCACCGTAAATACTGCTGCTATGGTGTCCATCTAAATCCCCAATGCATTGGGCGGGAGTTTCCTGTACGCAGGGTACGTGAGCGGCTACATAGTCCAGGCTTAGTTGCTGCTGCTGCTGCTGCTGCTGCTGCTGCTGATGCATTAAATACATAGTTTGGGGTACTTCCATAATAGTAAATGTCGTTACATTCTGGGCTACACTGTGATTGCTGTTTGTGGATGAGGGCCCCAAGACTGTCGCTATTTGTCCGACGCCATTTTCGTGCTGACCATCAACACATGGCGCTAGATTTTTGGTGGATTTTATTGGTCTACTTGCCGCCTTTGTCTTGCGAGGTTTTCGTTTGCTGGTTGTTTTGCTAGTCGTTGGTGTCTGTATTTCCGTTTGAGATGGTCCGAAGAGCTGATATTGATCGAGTAACGTTTGCTGGTCTGAGATCACGTCACTCCTCAGTTCGCTTTCCGGAATAGCGAGCAGATTGACTTTTTGTTCCGTGTTCCGAGTTTTGTTGTTGCGTGGTTTTTCTTTTTTGGTGGATATTCTAGGATTGCTAGCTTTTTTCTCACGAGGCTTTCGTTTGTTGGTCGTCTTGTTTGCCGCTGGTGCTTGTGGTTGTTGTTCCAGCAGTGGGAATCGATTATCTGCGCGCTGCTGATAATGATCGACTAAAGATTGCTGATGGTCTGAGATCACTTCGCCTCTGTTTTTATGCTCCGTAACAGCCGGTAGATCTTTCGGGTCGATTATTGTAATATTTGTCACCAGATTTAAATTGCTCTCATTGCTTTCCCTCGCGATTGGTGCTACGAAAGAGGCAGAAGTGGTCGTTTGTTTCGGGTAGGTTTCGACGCCGCACGGAACATGCATTAGCTTATCCGTCTTTACTGGGCAGATGAGGTTTTGTAACGGTTTAAGCTGTATTTCGGGTTTGGCATGTTTTTTGGTATAGCTTGAGGCCGCAAGTGCACTGTTTACCATCTGACCGAGCATCGGATTGGAAATGGAGGTGTTCGCAGGGATGTTCCCCAGTGGTTCATCATTTTCTAGCGTCACATCATCTATGTTCAGCATCATCAGCAGCATAGTCCAGTGAAATATTTTCCGAAAGCGTTCCACAAATGCCGTCATTGCCTGGTCGTACATAGCTTCGTCAAGTTTGCCGACCTTTTTCACCTTCAGCTCGGGTAACATTTGCTTCGTTTCTGCCTGCTCACTACTGCACGCGTTCAAGCAGACGCCCCGCAATCCCAGCACGGTGTTGTAGTTCGGGGGAATACGGCAAAATAACATCGCATCGCCCGACACGGTTATCTTCGGGCGCATAATTGACACAACAGTCGGCCAATCCAATGGTGACCGCATCACAGCATTCAATGCGGCCTTATCATTTGCATTCAACTGCCTTTGCGCGGAACAAGGCGGCATACTGTCCTCATGAAACGCTTCTAAAAGGTGTAGCAGCATTTTGGTGCCCGTTAAAATGTGGCTCTGCGTTGTGTCAACGGCCAGCCGGTTGCCAAATTTGTACCGGAAGCAAAACTTCATCTGTTCATACAAACTCCATTCGGCGGTCGTTGGTTTACCGGTCTGGAAGAGATTGATCGGTCCGCTTCCCGTGCTGCGAGCACCACTCTTCGGTGCGCTCTTAATATCAAAGATGGTTTCAATCCAATTCTTATCCGTCACTTTGGACGACAGTTTTTTCTTCTCCCTCCTGGGCACATCGTCAAGCGTTGCCTCGGGATTCTTCTCGAGAAACCGCTCGATGGTATAGTAGCGCGTGCGGCAACTTAGCCGGGAGTGGTTGCCAAGGTACTTCGAGCAGTGAGCCCAGGAAATCTTCTGCGGCCCTTCCTCGGTGAGGTGTTCCGCGATATAGCTCATCAGGCGTTTGTCCTCTCCGAGACTCCAGCCAACATGCCTGTTGACGAAGCGCAGCGTGTTCTTGTACCGTGCCCAAACTTGCTTGGTGGTTCTTCCCGGCAGCATGTCATCGGGGAAAAATTTAAAATCATCGCCGTATTGCTGCACGTACGCCGTAATTACGCAGTCTTCTTCCTCAGTAAACTTGGCACCTCTCAGCGGCCGTAGCAGGGTGTACTTGTACCGATGGTACACCTGCACCTTGTTCCGGTATGGCATGCGTTCCACGATCTTGTTCCATATAACATTGTTCCCGATTCGGTTTTCATCGACTAGCCGTAGCAACAATTCATCCTCTTCGCGTGTCCAGGGCATCTTTTTCGACTGCACAAGCTCGGAAAAGTTTGTTTGATAGTGCACAAAACACTGGTACTCGGAACGCTGGCCCACACGATCCGCGATCTGATCCCAGTTGTGAAATTTGTGCGATGCCGCCGCCTCCACTAGCTTCGTTTCTTCCTCCTGTGTCCACATTCCTCGTTTAAAGCCAGGCTTGAGATAGTTGTTCCACATGCCTTCGCAGGCGGCGGCCGAGTGCCGACCGCACATGACACTGGTCGATATTTGTAACCAGTCGACGGTGAACTTTTGGCGCCCATACTGTCCGTCGTACGATTGGGCCTTGTGCCAAATCTCTTCTAATGGTAGCGTACTTAGTTCCATCCGTTCCTTCCTTATCCGCGCCGCACTCTCTGAATTGTTGCAAATTTTTTCCCGTAGCTCGTTCTCCCGCTGGAGAAATTCTTGCGCCTGAGTCTGGATGCTGCTCGTCAGCTTGAGCTTGTCCTTGTGCGTCCACAGGCTTTCTGTCGATTCGAACAAATCGAGCGGGAAAAATTCCTTCTTCACGTTCTTCCGGTACAGATAATCCTCGTTGTGGGGGCCCGGGTAAAGCTCGTGGTCCTTGAAAAACGGTTGCCCACAAATGTACCCGGGATAGCGGGGACGGGCCGGCCGCGGTTTGGGTGCTAAATTTTGCCGTAAATCATCGAGACCTTTCTCCACCTCAATTAACCGATTCTGACACCGCGCTAGCAGTCCCTCCAGCTGCATCCGTAGCATCAACAGCTTCGTTTTGTATTGATGGTTCAGACCGATTGCATTCTTGGTGGTAACGTTGACATGCTCGCGAATAATGTCCTCTACCTCGAGGGTGTGATTGTAGTGCGTCTGTTGCCCATCCTGCAAATACGAGACAACCGATCAGTGGATCAGCTTTGCACGCTTGCTAGAATCTTACCTCATGCGTAACGTAGTCGCTCTCTGCCTCCGATTCGGTGTAGTAGGAAGACTCATAGTCCGAACTTACACTGGACATAGCTGTTCGGTGGTAGCATGCGACGAAAATATGCAAAAACGCTCACTCCACACTATACAAAGGTGTTCCGCGAAACAAAACGACAATCGCAGCAGCCCCACTGCCGTTGTTGATATCCCATCTGTCAACGATTGTAAACAATGCTCCTTCATCACGTGTGACAGTTCACAGGAATCGTAAACATTCCCAGCCGCAGCAACGAAACGGCAAAATCTCATCCGCTGTATTAGAAAGTGTGCGGCGGCAGTGCTCTAAACCACGATGTCTTATGCGGACAATGCGATACGCATTACGCGGTACATTAATCCACACTGTTTCTACTACAAACCGCTGACGGCGTACCTGCCAGGTCACGAAGAAACGCAATTTGCGGTCGCTCTTAGCCAGCACTGTGAGGCGGCGTACGGGGAACTCTACAGGGCAGTGCGGAAACCACAGGCGTGGGAAATACAAAAGCCCGGCACACTGGTAGCACTGCGTAGCATTCAGCTAGAACGATGGATACGCTGCCTTGTGGAAGAGACCGTCCAGGATTTGGATGAAAACACATGGTATCAGCTGTGGGCCATCGATGAAGGCATTGCGATCAAATCGGACCCGAAGTATGTTCGATCGCTTCCGGAAGCGTTTGCGAAGGAACCACCGCATGCGAAAAGAGGTGCAATCATCAATGTGCTGCCTAGCGATACAGTAAGTCTAGGATCTGTAGAGTTGGCTTTCGGCTGTTATCAGTTAACCTCAATGTTTTCCCTTCCCCCTCAACACAGCGCTTCGATTACATACAAAACGAGCTAATCCAGGAACCAAGCACCCGCTGGTGCCCGGGCATTGTGGCCACAATGGAGGGGTGCTTAGAAGAGGCAGCCAGTGTCACAATGGTAGAGAAGGCAAAGTTCGCGTTTAAAGGCGAAACGATTCACTTTGGCGAACTGTACGTAACCTCGCAATGCAATACTTCAGGCAGTATGGCAGATCTACTGCGGGCCGCTTGCCCGAAACAGATCATTACCGCTCCTGAGGCTGGGTTCGTCAAAGGTATAAACTGAAGCGATAGGGATCCCCTTGCACTAGCCTACTGTGACGATGTATCTTTTTCTTGCTTTCTATTTGCAGCGTTCGTAAAGCTACAAACGCATGCCATGAAACGATTTCTTAACAACGAAGGACTGTCTGATAAGCATATCCTGAATAACTTTGTGCAAAAGTTTTCGCGCAACAACTTACCGCACGCGCACCACCATGCGGACAGGGCACAGGACATGGACACTGAGCTATCACAGAAGGTGCAAGAGTGGCTGAAGCGAAACCAAGAAGCCTGCTTGGCCATGTTACAGGAGCAAAAGATGAAGGAAGAGCAACTGAAGGTGCCCGAAATAACCAGCTTTACTGCGGAAGGTAGCATGAGGTTTCCAGAGAAAAACGATTTGCACGCTCCCCGTTCAGTTGCTTCGAAAAAGCCGAATGAAGTAAACTGTTCCTCGGAGGTTGTTAATCCTGCTGCGGAAACGTGCGATGATGCCGTCAGCCACGCTGCTTCACTGTCTAGTAGTAAGCCATCCTCCGTATTGCTTAACGTACAACGCCATAAGGCTAGACTGTTACTGAAGAGTTCCACAGTTGCTCAATAGTAATGGCTGACTACGGGATCGTGATCATCTAAAAAAACTACGCATATTTTCGATTGTTTCGAACATTTGACTGAATTTATCAAACCATCAATCTATTGATTTCCAATTGTTATGAAACTTTAGACGTGAATTATCATATACGCAATTCTTAAGACATGAAATGTTACCTACAATACTTTCAATAACACAGAACAATGATTATGAATAAAGCAAGAATAATTGAATGGAAATTTGCGACTTCATTTACAATAGGGGTAAACGTTACAAAATTAGAAGGATCTGTTGGCGCTCCGTGAATCATGTTTTGTGAGAAGAAACCAATTCCACGACGTGATTGCGGCCGTCAATATTTCCAAACTCCATATATAAAAGACTTGCTCCTTCTTGTTCTTCTTTGTCACAACAACCGTTTTTGGTCAAGGCCTGCCTGTACCCACTAGTGAAGTGAGCGCGGGGCTTTCAGTGACTTATTGTTACCATAGCAGGATAGTCAGTCCTACGTATGGGGGCACGGTCTGTTCGAGGCTTGAACTCATGTCGTACGAGTTGACTGCATCATCAGACCCGACCTTCTATGAAAAAGTCTGGCTAGTATGGTTAAATCAGCCATAGATAGTTTTGAGGGATAATCAAACACAAAACTAATTTAATCGTTTCGATCCTGAATAGCGAGCGTAAAATAATTGCACAATCTTGATTGCATTTATGAATACCTTTTAATTTATTTCAATTAACACCATTTGATGACAAAACAATTTATATATGTATGAATAGCATTGATAAAGATTATATTGAAGATAAATATGCATATGTGCTACCGTCCCAATCTTCATCAGTTTACGATGGGCCAATATTATAAGTTCGCATGCAAGTATGTGCGCTACAGCATAATGTAAAGCGTTTCACACTCGATTAAAATACTTGCGTAGTGGGGCGCGCCAAATGTGCCGATGACAAAATCCATTAAGCTAGCCGCCAGCAACGCTTCTCATTTAATGATCCGGCCGATTATCTTCATTCTGCACCGCTCGATCCTGATGCAGCTCCCGCCGGGCCGGTTCCACCGCTTGAACCTGCTGCACTTGATCCTCCAGCAGATGAACCACCGCCCGGTGCTGGCAACGCTTGCAACAGCTCCTCCATCCACGCATCTGGATTCTCTATTTCTCCGAGCAGGCCTATTTGAGTGAGAGAAAGATAATATTACAACACCGAACGATTGCGTCTGATCGTGTTTGCTGCTAACAACTGGCGGTACCAGAATCCTTACCTGCCACGTCACAAAATTCGCCAAACGAAGCGCACGGTAAGTATTCCTCCGTGAATGTTTGCAGTGTGGTGTCGGCCGTCTTGAGAAGGGACTCGTCGTTTCGGCGAATGTAGTTGAACAGCGAGATCGGCCAATCTTCGTCCTTCGGCGTTGTGACGGTACGGAAAAAGTTGCAATAGATCAAATCGACAAGCCCCCAGAACATCAGATATGGTTTGTAGATCGTGTAATCCTTTGGATGCTTATCGGCAGGCGCAAGGAACTTGCAGACGGAGTTCGGGCTTACGTGTCGGGCATGAGCGATCACAATCAGCCTCTGCAGATGTACCAGCTTGTGGCGAGACCACAGGTCGGGTGTGTGCAACGCTAGTGACATGGTGAGAAGATAGAGGGGGCCCTCCGCTTCGTAGGCACATTCTAACCAGCGTTCTGAGGGTTTGTGACCGATGAAATTGGTCAGGATCATCTCCTCGCGCGAGTATGACCGAGACGAGAGCAACGTGTACAGTCCATAAAACAGCAGATAAGCGACCAAATGCATGTTCGACTGTGGACCACCACCGCCAGCATCCTCGTGGAAGCTCTTTTCTTGAGCAAAGCGCCAAAGCAGCAGCTTCAGATCGTGCATCGAGCTAGCGAACGTGATTTCACACCGTTGCGTGCACTCCTGCATGTAGGTGTTGTGGCGTGCCATCGATGATGAGAACGAAGACTCACTTACGTCCGGGCCCCACAGTGGCAGCAAACCGTTGCAACGTGTGTTTGCGTTCTGCAGCGAAGCGCTTTCCCATTCATCGCGCGATCGAGCTAATCTGATTGCATTCATGTGACAGTCCACGTGTACAACGTTGAAGTGTGTTACCGTGGTGTAGCCGGTCGTTTTCTTCTGCTTCATCTCAAACTCCTCCACGTTGGCGCGCTTGGAGAAGGTGTAGATGCCCAGTACCTTGTTTGGCTGGCAGGCGTATCCTTCGCGACAAATAAAGCACGCCAATCCCGTCTCTTCGCGCAGTTTCTCAATCTGCGACAGGATTGAACCCTTTGCCGTTACCTGTCCCTTTTCGTTTGTCCGCATTCCAAGCGCGTCCAGCTGCTTCTCTCGGGTCGCCATTGCTAGTCGCTTCTTTTCGGCGCGTGTAAAATCGCGCACTTCCTGTACGCGTTTGGCCGTCGCTGGTTCAGTGCACAGCGCTTCCAGGAGGTTTTCTGCCAGCGATCCTACATGCTCGTCACTAGATACTTGCTCCAGCCGATGTATGATCGGGATGATGTCCTGGGCAACGGCCAGCTGGGTCGCTTCGTGTTTCGTGGCCAGGCCAGTGAGGAAGCGCAGTATATATTTTAACGAGGCGCGAGAAATGAATTCCTTCAGCTCGTCCGAATCCGTGCGCAGCAGCGTTGGCTTCACGCACGGTGCATGGGATTTGATGTAGCCGAGCGCTTTCTCTACAATGCCCAAACTCATGATGTAGTCTTTCAGTGTTCCTCCAATAGAGTTGTGCTCAATGCCGGTGGTCAAAACGCAGAACAGCTCCATCTTGAACTCTTCCTCGGCACTGCGCTCTGCATCGAATCTATCGAAGTTCAGCACCGAGCGGAAATGTTCGCACAGAAGCGCCATCTTGATATCATTTCCGTATACTAGAGCGGCTAGTACGCGGATTAGATGTCGCAGTACGGATGGATTGCACCGGACATTCGAGCAGTTCGTGCAAGATAGTAGCGCCTGTACGTACTCCGGTCCGCCGAACGTGAGCGAAAACTGGAGGAACGAATCCAGCGTATCAGAAGCGGCCTTGGACAGAATCGTTTCCATAATCTCTAGCAGCTGCTCTGTTACTGCCGACTGCTGTGCATCGCTTTCGTTGCTTTGCAAGCATAGCTGCAACACCTTCAGGAGCGTGTTGATTGCGCTCAGTTCCGGCTGACAGAGTACCTCCTGGCAACGGGAAACTTTCACGCTTAGCAGGAACAATTTCAACAGAACCTGCAACAGGGTACGTGACTTTGACACGTTCTGCAAACTTCCAATGCGTTCCAGCATGACCTTGAGTCCTCCACAATCGGCTAATACGTTTGCCATACGGTACAACTGTTCATTGTCCACCTCCTCTTGGCTCTTGGCGTTGAGTGTTTCGATGAATTCCTCGGTCGCGTCACCTAGCAGGCCGCGCATACGATACACAATGCGCATACTGTCTCTCTCGCCGCCTTCCTGGAGCCATATTTTCTTGTACACCTCCTTAACTGGTAGATCCAAACTGATGATCTTGTTGTGCACCAATAGCTCCATTCCGTTATCATCGTCCAGTAAAGCGACAAGCTCGCAATCGATGCAAATCTTGTTTTTAACGTCACGCATGAGGGGGCCAAGGCCGGCCTCGTGAGAAGGATAGGGGTTACCCAGCATACGCCCTTGCAGGTAGTCTTCCTGCTGGGGGTCCTTCTCTAGAGTGAGGAAAAATTCGCCCACGTCGTTTTCCTCTGGGTGTATTATGGAGCACAGTCGCTCGAACATGAATACTGGTGTTTTCACGTCCGATGTCGGTGTGCGCCGCACGGTGTCGATGCATACCGCCATAAAAGCAGCCGTTTCCTCTTCCGTGCCAGTCGTCATTTCTTCAAGCATTTCGAGAAGCTTCTCTTGTGCATCATCGATCAGGCGCGTGCGCTGTACGATCAGCTTGCGGAGGTCAAGATAACCCTGGAGCACTGGTCCTAGCAATTTGCCCTTGTATGCTTTTCGGATCTGTGGATTTTCCAAGAAAAGCGCCATCAGTTCCACCAGCTGCCGTAGCGCGTAACCCTGAGCCAGATCGGTCGAGAGTGTAGTTTCTTCCAGACAGTGAATCTTCTCAATTTCTTCCGTTACCAGTTGCACAAGCAATGATAAAACGCCTTTCAAAGCAAGGTACTGTCGCCAGGGTGTTTCGTCTGCTAGCATACGATAGAGAGCCAAAAACTCGGCGCTGGCCTCTCCACTTTCTCCGACGTAGCGCAGAAAACTGGTCAAAAGATCCAGAAGCTCCCGTTTTCGTTCGTTTGTGCGGCTTAAGGATGTAATGAGTGCACAGGCCAGTTGACGTCCGAGTCGTGAATTGGTGTTAAACAGGATAGGTTGCAGCCAAGCAGCTTGAAGTTCGACCGGAATCGATGTAACCCCTTTAGCTAAGGCCTTCTGGCGCCATCGTTTTGCATATTTTTCCACCAGATACGCATTGCGTACAGTAGCTCGTCGATGTTCCAAAGCTGAACGGAAACCAGTCCCGATAGGCTGCGATGGTGCAGCTGCAGCAGCAACCATGGGTGGTGGTGCATTTTCGCCTATCGTACGACGACTGGTAACCCCGGTGGTATTGGCCGTAGGTGCAGGAGGCATCCTTGCTTTCCAGGCTGCAAACGAATGATTCGCATCGCCTGCGATCCATTTTTCATAGCTAACGGTAATTCCTTCGATTGGTTGTACCGTACACAAATCTTGCAGCGAGCTTACAGTCGGTTCTTTGCTATGTTGCTTGCTACCAGTGGAGATCGTGCTCGCTAGTACCGGCGGTGGGCAGATGAGTGACTGCACAATTCGCAAACAGGGGTGAATAACAGCGGTAGCAGGACCGCGGGCATCACGAGATGCCTGCAGGAATAGTTCGATAACGGTGCGAAGCTTTGTTTCCCAGCAGCTATCGTCCTGGCTGGTCATTGCCTCCAGTAGAGCCATCTCGTGCCGCACAGCACTATCCAACGTTGCCAATGGGACAGTTCCTGACAGCGCCATCTTTACGCGGTCCTGCAGAAGCTGACATAGCGAACCGGTAGCATCGGGCAGGTCACGAGTTAGCAAACACAACAGATGACGAACTTCGTCTTGCAGTTGATGTGTTCCACGGCGTAAATTGTTTATTGCAAGCTCTTGCACCAACCCTTGGCTGCAAAGGCCGACTCTACAGGCCATGTTGGATGCCATAGCTCGAAGCAACGTGAGACATTGCTCGGTCGATGCAAGGGCACAGCCGTAACACTTGTTCAAAGTGACTGCCGTAGTTCTGGATGACGTGCCTGAACTGGAGGCGAAGCTCGTCGACATAGGTCCCGGTCCACACGTAGGAGGAACATCCATTTGGCTTCTGTCGTATGCCACTAGCTCTTTGCGGCATGCCTGCACTTTTTGGATAATCTTGCTGAGCTCCTCAAAAGTAGTTTTTGATTCCACGCAATACTTTTGCGCCAACAGCTGTATGACCTTGTTAACCTGCGAAGTTCCTCCAGCTCCTCCAATGACCGAAGCTCCGACGAGTGTTTCATCGAGCGTACGGTCAAGCTTGTGCTCGGACACTTTTTGAACTAGCAGCTCCAAAATCTGTTTGTTGTTCTGTAGCGATTTATACGAGCGGTCTGCTTTTTCCAGCGATGTGTGAATTGTTTGAACGGTTTTCGCTCGATCTTCCGCCGATTCGATCGGGTCCACCGCACAACACGCTCGGCCATAGATGCTGTAGTCGAACTTAGCATACTTGCAGAATCCACATGAATGGCAAAGGAACGGATCCTTTTCGTCGTAGTTTATCGCACGGCATTTGTGACACTGGAACACATTCTCGCCGCAGTTGCCACACACGCCGGGATTTGCAGGAACTACAGCGCTACATCGCGGACACTGCAGACTTTCGCTTGATCCACTTACAGTTTCGTAAAAATCAGCGTATTCGATCATCAAATTGCAGGCTGTAATCGGCAAGGAGAAGTCGATCTTTACATCTGTTTGGCCCGACTGCAGGGTCACCTTACGCGCCTTGTGCCACATCAGCGGGCGATTCTTCAGCTCCACCACCGCCTGCACCGTTCGGTTGTTATAGTAGATGTTAATCGTACGCACCATTTTGGCCCGCTTCAGGTCAGCAATGCGTAGTACAATTTTTGAGATCGTATGGCTTTGCACGAGCTTCACGATCGTTGTAGTGGTCGTAAACTTTGAGTCCACTTTTATGGTTGACAGTTTTATGTTCGAAAACGGTACTTCTGGATTGTTGCAAACAAGACACGGTTCCGATTCCAGATAGAATCCTTCGAGTTCCAACACTTGACCCAGCGCTGTGTAGATCGGTGCATTTGGGTGTTTTGATAGCAGCTCATTCTGCTGCCGTAGGACTGAAACAGCCTGGGCAGTGTAGTCCGGCAGCTTATCTATCAGCGAGCGTGTATTGAGCGTCAGATAGCCGAGCAGATCAACAAACTGTGCAGTGCGTTTACCGTACGCTGGTAGCAATGGCCACAAACTCCACAGACACTGGAGCAGAGTTTCTTTGTGTAGATCGCTGCTGTTTTCGTAAAATGCGTACACAAGACTATGCGCTTGCCAGCGGATCGATGTCGAGTTGGTTTCGAGCAGGAAGCTGCGAATGAATTTGCTCAAACTGGCCGGGCTGACCTGGTTGAAGATTTGTGCCACTAGGGCAACACACTGAGCGGCATCAAACTTTGACTCTGACGGTGCAGCCATAGTGTCAGATTCTTCCGATTTGTCCCGATCCTTTCGATCCTTTACAACGACCGACACTTTCATTTGCTGATCCACTGTAACGCCGGAAGACGATGGTTTAGTCTGTTGGCCCTGCGATGACGTGTTGCAGATGGCGGATTGAAGGAGTTGCAGTATGATCGTTGATACGCCCTCTTCCAGTTGGTACGTGCTGATGTTCAATAGCGAAGAAAGTATGTCCGAGTTGCGACCACAAAACTTTTGCCAGTTTCCGGTGCGGATCGATGCTATTTCTTGACATGCGCGGAAATGTTCCGTTAGCTCAACCAACGCATCGTAGCTGAGGATAGTCGTATGACTACTTGTGAGCGATGGCGATGATGATGCCTGGGAATAGCCAGCTTCACAGCATTTTTTTACCGCTTTCATATGTGTGTCCAACGAATGTAGATCACGCAACTGGCGATACTTTTCTTTACTGCCGCAAATATACAATAACAGCTTTCGAACCTGGCGTCGCAGAACCGGTGACTGCATGTACATCATATATTCACACAGCGTGGAAGTCATGTACTCGCACAGTGAATGGTTCCATTCCTGGGATGATGGATGTCCCGAAGATAGTTTCAAAATTTGGTAAGGTAACCTAACCGCCATCTCCGTTAGCACCTGTGAGTACATCTCGAATACATCGTTGGATCCTTTAGGGAAGGGTCTGGCGAAGAACGGCTGCATATCTGGAAACACTCCATACATGGTTGGTTTAAGCAGCACGTTCGACGGGGCTCCTCCTGGTGCTGTTATGACCGGTCCTGTATTATTCGAGGCTACGTTGGCTGTACCACTGCTGGAAGAGGCAGCATTCGCTGACGCATTGGCGTTAGACGCTCCTATTGCAGGTGAAGCCAATTCATCGATTGAAGAAGCGCTGGCGTTTTTCCAATGCGGCAAAAAGGATTCCATTATCATGAGACAATACGGAATGGCATTGTTTTTCATAAGCGCATTGGCTGTAGTTTGCGCCAAAAACGTTGCGTTATCTAACACGGCTTGACTGACACTCGATCTATCACCGCTTGAGGCATTAGCCGCCCCTGAAGTGCCGGCGGAAGATGACGATGATGATGATTTGGACTTCACTTTTCCCATCAAAACGCCGATTAAACGTAGTACCACAAGTTGCACCTCCGTTTTGGGGTTTCGGTTGGCCATTTCGTACATTTTCGTAGATGGAATTTCCAGCCGATCGATCAACGCTTGTAACAATAGGCTCAAAGCTTGTTGGTCTGCTTCCTGAGTGCCATCCAGATCGGATGTAAGCATAAGAATCACTTGCATGAACGGGATACACTGCGCACCACTCACGGTGTCCAGGGCGGAAAAGTTTTCCACCAACTGATTCAGAATGGAGCATCGCAAACCATGTAATTTGTTGGCAGTTTCCCCGCTTGCGTCGGACGACTCTGCTTCCGCAGCAGGAGCCTGTGCTGAAGTTGTGGCTGCCCCTGCCGATTGTGACGGCATTTGATCGACCACAGAAGTGCGCGGTGGCGATGGATTCGGCTGCTCTTCGTATGTTGAGCTGCGCCCGGAAGTTCCTCCGATGCTCTCTACGCCACTGCAACCACTCTCGGATCCACCGCTTCCACTGCCGGCATGTTCACCGGCAGGAGACGTTCGCAGCGTAGACCCTTCTGTGGCAACGTTGGAAATTTCATCATCGTCCGATCCGCCTCCAGACGCGTTAGATTCCACATTGAATGAGGAGCCACCGGCAATTGCTGCAGCCAAGCTTTGCGCAGCTGGATTTCTATTTCTTCCTTGGTAATTGGCAATACTCTGCTGCAAAAGCTGTAGATCGGCCTCATTATCCTGGAGGCTAAGCGCGATCGCTATCTCCATTATAGTGTCGTCCGCATCAGGTGTCTCTAGCAAATGCGGAAAACCAACGCCCAGTAGGGCTTCCAGTGAGGCAATAGCCTGGTTGCCTGCACTTGGTTCCAACCCCAGGGATTCGATTGCATCCACTTCCTGCATTCCACCGGACGCGGCTGCTGCTGCAGCCGCTGCAACGGCAGCAAAATCTTCATTCGCCGTCACTACACTTCCCGCGGAAGTCGACGGACCAGCTCCTGATGTTGATGATCCAGCAGATAACGTTGATGTTGACGGTCCTGCAGTAGCAGCTGCTGCTGCTCCCGATCCCGAGGGTGTAGGTGTGGAACAAACAGGAGGGCTTTCAATAAGGACCACCTTTCGACGCTTGAGCTTCGGTCGCAATAAACGAATCATTGCTATTTTCGCACTATGACTTATGATCGGTGCTGGGTCGAGCAGCAAACGAACAAAGAGTTTGGCCATTTTCTCGACCTGCTCACTGTCAGCCAAGGCGAAGGCATAAATGATTTCTACCAGAGAATAGATGACTGCTTCCGTATGACACAGGCCGCGTTTTACGATCGCGATCGGTTCTTCATACGCTGGAGTTATACGGTACAGCTCTTTCATTAGAATCATCATCAGCGCAAGAATGTCCATCTGCTGTTCCGCGCAGATCTTTGCCATAGCCTGTGGTCGTTGAATAGCGATGCTTCGCATCATCAAAACTGCTCGATAGAAAGCCTCCGGATCAATGTCTCCACTCTCGGTTGCTTCGTACATTTGCTTCAGCTGCCGGTAGATGTCGTTCAAAATTTCTTTATCTTTGTACGAATTATACGCCGCTTTGTTCGGGTGGCACGTCATTAGTACATTGCGAGCATCCTGTTGGACTACATTCACAGTCGGGTACAGGATCAAGTTTGTAGCCACATCGATCGCTGTTTGACGATAATTGTCGTCGCAGTTTGGACCACCTAGCAGAGATACGCCACTGTCGAGCACGTGCAGCATGCTGGAAAGCATACGATCCAACGACGTCATGTACATTCCACCTGCATCATTTTCGTCGGCAGCAGCTCCATCGCTGCCAGCATTTACATTTGACATCGTCGTCTGTCCATTGCTACCAGAGGCACCGTTCGCCATTTGTCCTCCAGCAGCATCCTCTGTTTCTTCGGGCCAACCAAACACATCTTTAGTTTTTCCGTATATCTTAATGCTGTCCAAGATCGTTATCTGTTCAGCATCTACCGAAGCTCCGAAGTGAATGCTGAGTTTCTTGTCACTTTGCAGACTTTCTTCTCTTGTTAGCGGTATATCAAACCAACGAGCTCTCGTAGCCACCGTTGTTACTGATCGACCAAGAATGGTCACTCGTTGTGGTGCTTTAGTGACGTCCTGGGAGCCAATCTGTATACGAACACCTGCAAAACAAAAATATAAATGGTTAAAGGTGACTTGAATACATTTGAATTTCACACGCTTTTTCTTACCTGTTATAACCATATTCGTATCGTTATTAGAAACTTCCAGCGTAAATCCGTTAGCTTTAGTGGACGTCACGTACAACCCTGTTGAGTTTAAGCGATGTTTCAAGTGTTGCGTATTGTAGATTTGCAGTAAATCATTTCCTCCATATTCTACTTCATTCATCAGTGTGCAATGCTCGAAGAAGTCTATCGGGAAGCTTGGAGCAGATCCGGTTGCACCTTTTCCGCCAGCTGACAAGGACGCACCTCCCGCTCCATGGGCTGATTGTTTGCCCAGCTTTTTCGATTTGCGTGCAGATTTGCCATACATGCTTCCGCCCGGTCCATACCAACCAAAGGCCTGCTGTTGTCCAACGGGCTGGACTTCTGGGGAAAGCCAATAACCAGTGTTTTCTGGATGCGCAGCGTAAATTCTCAAACTGCCGTCTTCACACAACAAAATGAGCGTGGTTTTCTCTACCCCAGAGACACTGTGGCGGATAGCGACCATGTCCATTATTTTGGCCTTTGCATTCTGTGCCTTGATTTCCTGTGCCATATACCCATCTGGTTTGATCATAAAGATGACAGGATTGTTAAGACTCTGCATCATAGCGCACACTAACCCCGGGTGGCCAGGAATTTCTGTCCACTGGCAAAGTGGTTGGGTCGTCGACTTGGAGAGCAACTTGGAGCTTGGATTGCAAACCAAGTTAATTACACACTTCACTCCATCGTTGACATTTGTTAGCGGAGCCATAAAGTTACGACCAGCGGCGTAGCTGAAGAACAGCATTTGCAGGACGTGCGAATAGTAGATGGAAACGCCTCCTGCCAGTATCTGCCCATTGTCGTCTGTTATCAACGGATGGTCAAGTTCCAGCGTACTAGTCACATAGAAGGGACCATGCTTTGCCAGGCTTTCGTCGCTGAGGGGCTGTGTGTAGATGTAGCCAAGTGAAGACATAATCAGCATGTAGTACGTACCGTCTTGGTCGTACACAAACGTGCAATCGCGAATCTTGCCGCTAGGCACCAGAAAATAGTACTGTGGACTATAGCTATCTTCGGCAAGATCATAGATTTTTACAAAATCTGCCGTCACTAGTGCTATCTTTGTCTGCGACGATGGCAACCAGATGGCCCGCTTTATAAAGTTGCCCGTGTCAAGCTGCGGCGTCAACACGATGTGATCGTTTGCTGTACCCGTGCTGGTGAAAGTAAGTATGTGACACTCTTTTAAGCCACACACGGCCAGGAAATCTTCATTGGCGGGATTCGATGCGAGTGACAACACGGTACAAGGAACTGGAGCCGATGCAAGTCGTGTGAGAGTAAGCTTACGCTTCGCCGCATCTGCTTGCTTCAAAAGGGCTGACAGCTGCAATATTGTTACTTTTCCTTTTTCGTGTGATATAGCTAATTGCTGCCTTTTTCCGTGGGGAGAAGCTAAACAGCACAATGCTACCCGACGGACGAGATAGGTCGAGAGTAGCTGTTTGATGGTTTGACCCTGTTCACCCGAGTAATTCATTCGCACATTTTCAAAAGCACCCTCCTGCGACCCGAGTGTGGCAATCATGATTTCGTCACTCAATACATACGACTTTTCCGGACGGTGTAGTCGTTCTAGGGCACTCTTAGCACGCCAATAGCATCCCACGGGCGAGTACCGGGCGCAGTGGTCTTTAATTGTAGGCATTAGAGAGTTGAAGAAGACCAGAATGCACCGAATCACCGTCTTCCATTGGCTGGGATTGTTCAAGGCTTCACGCGACGTTTCAATGATCTTTGCCAACTGTTGCTCCTTCTCGGAAAGCTTTCCTTGGGATGTGCGGCTTGTGCTGGAACCTTCGTGTGCTGGACTCGAAGGGTGACGCCGTCTCAGCAAGCTACTGGCTAGCAACACACTATCGGCATCGTTGGAGCGGGTTAAAAGTGAAGCGGACGATGTGGAGCCCAAAATAGACTCTTCTCCATGCCCAGAATTACTTCGTCTGCTTAGCGCCTGGCACGAACCGTCCTCCTTCGCACCGCAATCGCAGAAGAAGTTGCCATACTTTGCATAGCTTATATCATGATTCTTGTGGCAAACTCTGGCGCACACTGAGCACACACCGACACCGTCCACCATTTTGCACGTGTGACAGTAGTACCAATGCTGGTTCATGAAATCTTTCTGGGTGATGGAAAAGGTGCACAGTTTATTACCGAGACTATCCTCATCGGAGTCCTCGACCGTACTGTCTTCTTCTTCACCTCCGAGCTCTTCCAGAATATCGTCTGCGTCGATCAGCGACTCTTCGTCCCACGGTGGATTCATTGACTTGCTACCTTTAGCGCCCAGTCCAAGCAGAAGATCGCTCATGTACTTCAAAATAGCAGTCACGTTATCTAGTTGGATAGCTGCCCTCCAACCGCTTGATCCACTTTTTCCAGCTTCCAACACCTGTGCCCGACACACATCCAACCAATCAATGGCAGCTGCAAATAGGAGAGCATGCCCACGACCTTTGCCCGCATCGGCAAGCGTGATCATAACCTGCAGGAGATCGGAAAACTCGATTGCCTCCTGGGATGGCGACAGAAGATTGTGGCCAATCTGAATCAAAGCTTGGAACAGAGCTTCTGATACTGACGAAGAGATACGGTTTTCCGCAACTATGTACTTGACCAGCGACTGGAGCAGCTTTCCATTGCGCTCGAGTGATTCTCCCGATGCATCTTCAATGGCCACTTTTCCACAGCTCGTTGCTGCCGCCTGCCATCCACTTCCTTTGGTCATGCATTCATAGTCGATATCCATGGCGTCCTGTTGCTCGCCCTCAGTTGTAGTTGGGACATTTGCTGCGGTGGTGTTGTTGTCAGATAAACCAGCTTCTCCGGTTCCTCCGGCGACCGTTCCAGATGCTGCTAGCTGATCAGTAATGCTCGGAATAGCCGACACCGTTGCCATGTTTGTCGGAGTTGGGACGTTGCTCGAGTTGTTTGATGCGTTTGCTGTCAGGCTAATTCCTCCAGGACCAAGTAAAATGTGACTCAGCCAACTCTTCAATCGCGCACTATCCGTCACAGCTAGCTCTGCAATGCACGCGCACAGCTCTTCCTCATCGAATGGTGCATCGAGCTTTTCCGCCGCTTGGAACAGCTTCTCGAAGAATTGCAGCACACGTGTGGAGTACGCTTGGGAGATATTCGTACCGGTGAAGGATAGCAATATTTGCACCAGATTGCCAGACTTTGATTCGTAGAAAAAGTTGCGCATCGCCCGAAGTCCGTTCGATTTTTCCAACATCGATTCCCAGTACTTGAGAATATTGCAAAGTACCGATTCATCGATGTTTGTTGCCCGACCTGTAGCGCAGAGGTCTGTATATTCAATTAAAAATTGGTAGCTGTGGCGAATAATGTTAGAAAATGCGGCTAGCTGATATGCTTCGCAGTTGCTATCTCCACCCAAGAGTGATTCCAAACATTTGTTGATTGGTGCGTGTAAGTATTCGGCACGCAAATCGAAAACCATCGGGATTAGTATTTCCTTCAAGCGTTCGTCCAACTTAACATCGTCGTAATTCGGTAGCATGTAGTAAATGAGGTTAATCGCCGATTTGAGCGCGTTCTTCAACGATAGCAGTATGGAGTACGACAAATGTTTTGATACCTCCGTTAGATGCGCCTCGATGACTGTCAAAGTGTGCGTCTCGACCGGAAATGATCCACTGACAAAGTTTTCTTCCGTCAGTGTGCCCAAACTCTTGCGCCACTCGACGGTTATTACATCTTTATCGTGACCAGTGATACAATTAACCAGCTGCTGAGCAAGCTCCGAGCAGAATGAGTTTTTCGTACCAGCAATCGCAATAAGCGGTTCGATCAAGCAAGATGGTATCTGGCCACTCAAATTCTGGAACATAGTTTTGCTGAAATTAAAAACAAAATATATGGTCAAAAGCGATATTTAAAAACAACTACCAATGTTTCTTACTAGGTAGCCTCTCGCACGATTTCCAAAACGTCCAACAAAGCATGCATAATGTTCTTCGTCAGGTCTGCACGTGAGACCTCTGCCGAGATGGAACAGGGTGAACCGTCGGACACAGCTGAGCTTGAGCCTTGCGCTGAATTGTTCCCACCTGCCGAGACAATTGTTGAGCTCGAACCCGAGACATTACCATCGCTTGTCACTGCTGCCGCGGACCCGGTGTTGGAGGTCGAGACACTGCCGGAAGTTGAGGTTGCAGCTGAAGTACCGGTGGTTTTTGGCGTCTTCACATTCACACCCTCCTTTTCTGCCCAGCATACGGCAAACAGATGAGACATCAGACTGTCAAGAAGAATGATCTTAGACAGCCTTGGTTGGTCGGATGAGAAATTCTTGGCAAATGATTCCAACCCCAGCAATGTCATTTTCAAACTGTACTTCACATCCGAAACGTGTTCTGTTAAACGAATCCACATAGCCTCGGCTGACTGGGTGTACATTCCCTTAAAATAGAAGGAACAGATTGTCATTGTGGTTTTGCTTTCAGTTTAGTCGTGGACTTCTCTTTACTTACTTGTTTAACGAGACTGTTTACAATCAGATAATGCGAATGGGTTATGGGATGTAGACAGCGAATCGACCACAACAAGGAGTGCAAATTGGGGCTCTTTTCCTGCATTAGCGCTTCGACGTGTTGTGTGGACGGTGGCAATCCGAGCAGCAATTTCCAGCTAAGACTAAAGCAATAGTGCACAGCACACAGCGTTTGGAACGGAATTCGGGCCAGGCACATATCCGTTATGCCCAGAATATCAATCAACGCATCTATAAGCCACGGATACTTCAGTTTGTCTGGGGTACATAGAATAAAATTCCAGGCCAAGCCATCGAGCTTGAACTCTTGCTGTACCTTTGATTCGACTGTAGTCAACGAGTAGAACTTGGGTTTAACGCCGCCTACACTGAATTCGTTCGCTAGCTTACGATGCTTGTCTTCTATATCCTTTCGGCAGAATGACATCATTTTCGTTTTATAGTTCACCAGATCGGCCAGCTTCTGTTCACTATCGAGCGTAAAAACGCTGAATAAGTTCCAGCGCACCTGCTCCAACAAAACATTCGGCGGATTGTACAGGTGCTTCATCAGATACTCCAGGAACAGCAGCAACCTAGACAGTAGCATTATCTGATTATCTCGCAGCGGTTTATCAGGCGTGACGCTGCGGCAAACTTCCGAGCATCGAATTACACCACCTGCCGTGAGCAGCAGTATCGATTTCTTTTGCATCAGATTGAGCGAATGGAACAGGAACAGCAGCAGCTGGGCGTGTTCAACATTCAAGTCCTCTACCTCCGACTCGTTCGGGATGGTCTGTGTGGAGCAAATGCCTTCCACAATCGTATTCACGAGTCGGTGCCATACTGACAGGCATGCTGCTTCTTTTTCCTGTGACGGCTTCAAAAGCAGAATCTGCACCAAAACTGCCAGTGTTCTTGAATAAACCTGTAGCGGCCAGACGTTTGAGTCTTGCGTCCACGGCGAAACGCCCAAATGTAGCAGAAGGGCAGACTGGAGCGATTCGTTCAGCAGTGAGTTTGATATTAGATTGTGTAGGTAGCGTCCGACAGCTCCGGAAAATTTCACCATGGCATTTTGCCACTGCATGCACCCAGGTATATCGATTTCCCCGCGTGCCGAATCCCGATCAAGATCGCGTAAAATGTTAGCCAGCAGTACCATCTGCTGTTCGCTTAGGCCTGTCTTCACATACCGATTCAGGTATACGTGGTTTCCGCCAAGCGAAACATCGAAAAAGTTGAATATTAACGATGCAAGGCTCAGATACTCGTGAGGCTCATCTTTTGCTGGCACAAGGTTCGCACCGTGACGGCCTTTCTCATCCTTATTTTCCTGCTCCTGTGATTCGGTCATTTCCTCGTTCATGTCTGGCGAGAGTGTTTCCTTAAACCAAAGCCCGAGGTAGCTGTCGCTGTCTTCCTCTTCCGGTTCGCTTTCCTCTGAGCAGGAGAACGTATCGTTGAAGTAGGTGGTCGAGTCACTGTAGCTCATCGGTTCTCCGTCATTGGTGTTCTTGGTGTTGATCCGACGGAGCGTGCATGCTTTGCGATACGAAACAGTGGCAAGGAATGTGAGCAGCTGCTGCAGGGTAGCGCTGTTTAGCACACGTACTACGCGCTGGATTGATGTGTACTGGCCAAGAATATCAAATCCAGCTGATTCGATGCTACTGTATTCTTCTTCGTCTGTGCGGGAGTCTATCTTCAGATCATCAATCAGTTCCGTCATCAGCATGATACTGTGTCGCGCAATCGCAGCGTTAAGAACGCCGAACCCCTGCTGGACTTTGAACAGATTAACTCGCAAAGCGGGCGATGGTTGAGCCGATGCCATCTGCGGCACGTCAAGGGTTTTTAACGGACTGCGTCCCTTCAAACTTTCTTCCGTTGTTTTCGCTGAAACAGGAACCATTTGCTGCAATCCGCTGGCGTTTCCGGATGCGCCCATTGTTCCCTGAATTCCAGATATCAACAACCACGCACCCATACATATGAGGTTTTGATAAATGTGAGTGCGTGTCGATGTTTTCAGAAGGTTTCCAATTTTGGTGAAAATTTCCAATCCTTTATCAACGATAGCACGTGCGTAATCTTCCTCCTCTTCGTTTTCCTTTTGCGTTTGGGTTGCTCCTGTTTGTCCTTGTGCTTGCTGTAGTTGGCCAGAGGATGCGGTCTTCTGCGATCCGGCCGATGCCATGGTAATGACACTCACAGCGGTGGATGTAAGCACGCAACAGTAAAGCGCTGACATAGCACACTGCGACAGGAGAGTAATCTTCTTAGGAGTGAGCGGTTCTAGCAGTGGAACCGATATCGCCAATTGCAAGTTGGTTATATCCGATTCCATCAAATTGAAAATGTTTTTAATAGCATTGGCTTCGGTATGTGTTACTGGTAGGTACAGAGGACGGCCAAGCATGGTAGACTCTTCGTACTTGAAACGATATTTAGCAGGCGTTCCTAGAGCAGTCGTGCACCATTGCAGTAATGATTCACCTGCATTGATGGCGATCATACATTGTAAATTTTGCTTCACGAACAGATCCTAAAAGACATAACGATGAATTTTGAATCAGTGAATCATTCAGATCTTTCTTAAAAAAAAAAAAACATGCAAAGCTAATTGCCATTAATAGTTATTGGAAAGCTTCGTTGAATTTCCGCTTGATTTTTCGGTTTTGCACTAAGGTTGCTCTGGTTTGCAAAAAGTTTTTTTTACTATCGTTCAATAGCCAAAATGGCACATGATTGGCATCTTTCGCTTTGGTGGCAATGGAAAGTTTGGCCAGCCAGCGTGTCGGATGTATAGCTCGGAATGGTTCAGGAAAACAGTTGCAGCAGTTGGCACAATTTTCAAACATGCTATACCAAACGCGTAAACAATTAGTGTGAAATACATGACCACAATTGGTTGCCACCAAAGGTCTGATGCAATCAGAAACCAAACTTTCTGCACAAATTTCACATACAGGTTCCATCATATCGAGAATTCTAAATCAAACTAAGTTCATTCCAATGGTTGCTACGAGGAAATTAATGTTTTTCAGTTTGTCATACTTACGGTGCAGTCGATCTGTTCCTCACTAAGTGCAGCAAAAGTTACAGCCCAGCTGCACAGCGGGGTGGTGAGCTGTTGTAAAATGACCGTAGACAGATCCGACCGGGAGCGTTTCATTTCCGCTTTGGGACTTTCTTTGTCACCAGCACTAGCACCAGATCCGCCGCTGGTGCTACTGCTAGGAGCTCCAACTGAACCCGGCTTATTGCCCGGTATCTCTGGATACTTTAAGTACTTCATCCCGGAAACAGAAATGATAGACGAGGCGGAACTGGTCGCGTTGGGCTGGTTTTCGGTGGCCCTTTTGCCCTCGCAGAGGACTTTTAAGGCCATCAGGAGTATGCTGGGCTTGCATGGTGCCGTTGTATCCAAATGAAGAATTATGTAACGAATCAATATTGAAGCAGCTTCCGTAAATTGTGGAAGTTGAGTTTGCGACACTGGTGGAAGAAAACATGCATTAGTTGGAAGCCAACAAAAAAAAATCCCTGCAGTGAGCTATACTGAGTGTCGTCACCGATGATGGGCACTTCATGCACTTATGAAGCAGTGACGAAGCGAATGAAAGGAAAACAACAACTTGCAGAGGGAAGAAAAATCGATACAGTATGGCCGTACTCTGTACGGGGGTGCTCCACAATCGCAATTGCAATTCGTGGCCATACTTACACGAAGTAACCTGGTTCGTGATGTTTTCTGCTGCCAGGACCACGAAATTGTCGAAAAACTGCTTGTGAGCTGCATCATGTTCGAGGATTTCGTTCTCACTAGAAAATATAAATAATCTCAATCAAATGATGATGATGGCGCAGTAGGGCAGTGGACGAGATGTAGCCCGATTTTCAATCGAAAATGGTACAGCTGTAACGCTATGCAGCAAGGTAAAAGTATTTACTTACTTTAGTATGATGGTTTTTACCAAGTTTAACACATCGGTTTTGCTGATATTTTCACTTGACGAAGAAAGAAAAGGCTTTAAAATTGCGGCCCACTCTACACCTCCGGAATGGGCAGCAGCCATTTTGCAACTTTATCTTGCTATGAAAATTCTGCCCTACAAAGCAAACTGACAGCGACCCGCTTACACATTAGCTCGTAGTTATATGGGTCTTTTGATGAATACTGGCGCAGGTGAACTAAGATGATACAACAAAAAAGACGTCGAATTTCCAACAATGCATGAAAATGCGAGAAATAAGAAGAAACAATTTGAATATTTTCGATATTGCAATTACCTAAACAAGATTTTTTTGATTTCAAAATAGAGTTTACATAAATGTGTAACCACTGTCGAACAAGCTCAAATGTCAACATTGGATGGCCGAGTTGCCAGGTGGAATTTTCCATTTGTCAAAAAAGAAAAAATCGAGAATCGGGCAACATTTCAAGCTAACATAAATAAAGCACATCAGATTAGCGGAATGAGCGAGCAAATGAACAACTCTGGGTACAATTTCCTTCGAATGGATTGGTATTTTACCGTAACCAATCGAATATATTTAATAAATTAAACAATAGTTTATTCCTGAGATGGCCGAGCGTTGGATCAGATCAGCTGATTGGCGGTATTTGGTAAACAGAATACAGCTGACACTGTTGTACGTTTGTTTTTAAATCCTATTTTGTATTTTGAACAGGATGTGAGTATTTTTCTTCAACCGAAGCGCTTTCGTTTGGCTTGTTGGTAGTTGGCGAATGATGATGAGGAAGATTGTGCTGAAAAATGGTGTGGTTTGCGAACCGAACTGGACGGCTGTTGCAATCCAGGCGTCGATTTCAGTTCCAGTAATCCATTTTGCACAATAGTTCCGGTAGATGACTTTTTCCATTGTACCACTCGTACAGTGCCTTTGCAACCGTCGATGTGGTTAGCAAACAGTTTGCGTTTAATTCGTTCCTGACAAATTGGACACTGCATCTCGTATGCATCACGCGTGAACGCGATTGCACGCTCAAACTGTGCGATGAACGTGTCCGCGGTGGCTGTACTAGCGGATGTTTCAGGAGACTCCTCGCTATCAAGGACAACTGTATCGAGGATGGTGGTGGAAATTACTGTTGGTACGTCGCACGTTAAATCGATCGACTCCTTGGGGGGCAGTTTCGTTTTGAACCTGCAGCGAATGTTCTCGGGCTTCGGAAGCATATACCTCACGTTGACGGCATAGCGCGTGCATACTTCGCCGTTAACTATTTTGCTCATTTCATAAATTTTATAAAACGTACCGCCACAGCTATCGGCATGCTCTTTCCACCACTCATTTTGCAATCCAGGAGGGCCCTCAGTCGAGCGCACAATCCCATAAAAGGGCCCATAATTGTGGCAGATACCCGTGCAGCGATACCACTCGTTCCTGCAGGTCAGACTCGTGTTGTGCAGTTTGTGGTTAAAGGAAATATTCGTCTGCAGCTTTCTGTTGAGGAATGTCATGATTTTACGGAAGTTTCCTCCATGTCCATTGTTGGGTTCTTTGACACCGTCTATTTTAAGCAGGGCGTGTATCATTTCATGCTGAAATGTGACGAAAAGGTGTTAATCTAGTGCGGATGAACGGAATAGCTTACACATACAAGAATTATACTGATGATTTCGATACGGGGCCGCAATGTGAGCAGTGGTCCGTTCAGTGCGATTAAATATCTGCCTTGATCATCATTGAAATTCCTGTTCGTAAGTGAGTTACCCATTGCGTCGGACCACATAATGTCCAATTTTTTCTTCTGTAATCGAGACTGAAAGAACAGTGCATCGAATTTGTTAAATATCGCTCGAATGTCGGGGAGTAGCATATCGATGAATTTCCACTCAAAATTGTTCTCCATATCCACGTAAATCTGCAGTTCGTCTATGAAATATTCGTTGCTGTTCAGATCCGAGGTCTGAAAGATTTGAAATCATTAGAACGTTGAAACACACACGGGCACAAACGTGCTGGCCGGTTCTTTACCTTTGCCTTAAAAAGTTGGGGCTCCTGAACAGTGTGGACATAGCTGATTCCGCTTTGCACGGTGGATGATTGTTTTTGCTTTTGTTTTGGCGTGTCTGCGGATGCAGCTGAGGCTTGTAATATAACATCATCATCGCTATCGGAAAGCAAATCTACCGATTCGGCTTGGTACCGCGCTTGAAGCTGCACCGCCAGCAGACGATCCCGTTCAATAGAATCGACTTTTAAAACATCATCCTCGCCAGAACTTATGTCGATCGATTCTTTGTCAAACTGCTGTTGCAATCTTTTGGCAATTAGGTGGTCTTCGGCCTCGTTTGCCATGATTTTCAAGCAGAAGAACGCTTTTGCAAAGGGACCACTTTTCTGCTGCCGGTCGGAAAACGCAATGCACAAACAAATATTCGTCTGCCACTGGCAACTGACAGTTAAAAAGGCGCAAACAGCTGTCATCTGCCACAGAGCGACGTTAGCATTGGAAAAGAAACGAAACAACAACAAACCACTGTGTGATTTTTCTTGGTGCTTATCGACAAATTGTGATAAGCTTGCGTATAAATAGTTTCATGAGTGTAGCACAAAAATGGGGGATGTTAAAACATGTTCCATTCGCATATGCCAAGACGGACACGCCAATGCTTTGGCGTTGAACAGAGAATGCACTCAAATCGCCGTAGCAGGCCGTAGCTGTGAGTATAGGAGGCGGAAGATGCCGTGCAATGGTTTGTGGGGAGCCAGATATTAAACCTATGTAACTTGTGCATTCCAGTACTGAAGGTATTCTCGATCGAAAACGATGGATTCACGGAGGTATGTAATATGCGTGGCGGGAAGAACCAAAATCTAAGCTACTCCTCCAACGATGTGGCATGGAGTGCGCTGGATTCAAACATACTCGCAACCGCGGCAACGAATGGTGTCGTGTCGGTGTGGGACTTGTCGCGTTTCGGTCGCCAAAAGCAGCTGCTAGTGTACAATGAGCACGAGCGCACGGCGCACTCGGTGGCTTTCCACGGAACGGAAGCAAATCTTTTGATATCCGGATCGCAAGATGGCACCATCAAGTGTTTCGATCTGCGCACGGACAAATCGGCCATAAACACGTACTTCAGCAATTCGGAAAGCGTGCGGGACGTAAAGTTCAGTCCTCATGCGCCCAACACGTTTGCTGCGGTATCCGAGAACGGCACGGTACAGCTGTGGGACATCCGCCGGAACGACCGATGCACGGCCCAGTTTACGGCGCACAGTGGACCAATCTACACCTGCGATTGGCATCCGAATCAGTCCTGGCTGGCGACGGGAAGCCGCGATAAGCAGATCAAAGTTTGGAACACGAACCCCAAGAACTCATCGCACGAAAGTGCGAAAAACGTTTCCCTCGAGTACACTATACATACGATCGCGGTGGTTGGCAGGATACGATGGCGTCCGGACAAGATGTTTCACATTGCAAGCTGTGCGCTGGTGGTCGACAACAGCATCTACATCTGGGACCTTCGCCGACCGTACATTCCGTATGCTTCGTTTAACGAGCATTCGAATGTTACCACAGGCATAGCGTTCAAGGGTAACGATCGGCACGTGCTACTGTCCACCAGCAAGGACTCGACGATATTTAAGCACGTATTCAAGGATGCGGCACGGCCGGCAATGAAGGCTAATCCGCAAGGTGCCAACTTTAACTACAAGGGCGATTTGCTGTACGCGTACGAGATGAAGCTTATTCCGCCGCCACCGCCCTCCAGCTTGCTTAGCCAGGGAACGGCCCTGTTGGGTTCGCGTCAAAAAACGCCTCCGTCGGCGGAACAGTTCCATCTGGCCAAATCGAATCTGTCCAACTTTTCGACCAAAACTATCAACGTGAATGCGAAGGACGTGACCAAAACATCACTCCTAAAGGACTACCTGGCACTGAAGGGATGCGCCAAAGAGTACATTCTGACCGGTGCGTCTCTGGCGGAGATTTGTAGCCACAATGCGGCAGTTGCGAAAAAGTATGGCAAATCGAATGTTAGCTTTCTGTGGAATTTTATTAGCCAACTGTACGCGTACAGTTCCATCGCCGACATGAAGCTGGAGCAACGCAATTCGAACGCAATACCTCATGGTAGCGGTCGTTTGATGGCGCAAAACTCCAACCAATCGAGCACGGGACGAAGCGAAGATCGTGCGATGGGTAGCGGCCCCAGCACTGGCCCCGCAAATGTCGCAAATAACAACAGTACTGACGATTTCCTCGAGTTTGCAAACAGCAAAACCGCCCACGAAACGCACGGCTTGGGGCAGCTGCTATCGGTGGACATTGAACCGGACAAGTGCGATTTCGTGTTCGGCGAGACGGAGCTAACGTTCGATTCGGTCGACTGTATAAAAGGCTTTCGGGATGGATTTCTTTACACCGGTCCGCACGACCTGGTAAAAGACTACACCTTCCCATCGTCGAATCTAATGAACGCACACGAGTTGCATCAAACGCAGCCTCGCAAGCATCTGATGGCTGAAAAATCCCTCGAAACTTCACCACCACCGAGTACGGCGCCGACCTTCCTTAAAATCTCCGACCACAACCCATCCCCGCCGATCTGGGAACCGCACCAGGTGCTGGCTGACTGTTTGACTTTGCAGACGGAAATCGGGGACGTGCAGACATCGTCCTGCATTCTAATGGCACTCGGGGAGCGCAGACATAGCTTGCAGATAGACGAGAGCTTCCAGGAGAACTGGCTGCTGTCGTACATCGAGCTGCTTCACCGGCATCAGCTCTGGAACGAGGCATCGCAGGTGATCAACATCAGCTGGATCCGATCGGTGTCGGAGATGAACCAGCAGTCGACGACCATGTACACGAGCTGTGGCCAATGTTCGAAGCAACTGGTTGGATCGGTGGGATGGTATTGCGCACGCTGTAAGTCTACTCAAAGCTCGAAGTGCAGCGTTTGCAACGGGGTCGTTCGCGGCCTGTACGCCTGGTGCCAGGGATGCTCGCATGGAGGCCATCTGGAGCATATGAAGCATTGGTTTGCAAACAACTCCAAGTGTCCGCGGTGTGGACATTTGTGTGAGTACGAATAGGCGACCTGCGAACCAAGAACTGCGAGTGTACAGCGAATGGGCAATGAGTGTAAGGTAATAAAACAATCCAAATACAAATACTATACTATAAAACTATAAACTATAGTTTAACTATAGCTATAAACTATATACTATAAAACTTCTCCTGCTGCATAAATTAGATAAATCGAATAATGTAATCCATGTATGCTACATATCCGTCGATTCGTCACTTGAGCTTAAATGAAATCCGGCATTGCTGAGTCCAGCTTCGTGAGCGACGTGATGTTCTACGCCTTCTCCGGCGCACGAAGAGGACAGCTTGGTGGTGCTGTTGAAAAGTTTGCGATCCGTCAATATACCGGCCCCGCCACCATTCGCAGGAGGAATTGGGCCAGAATTGGGCAGAGACTCCTTCCCGAGAGCTTTAAGATCGTGTGCGCTAGTTACTTGGCGCACAGGACGATTCGCTTGCGCGTGCGAGTCTTGAGCTTTATCCTGATAGCGGTGAAGAAATTCTTCAAACTTTTTGTTACTTTCGGAGCCTTGGAAATCGAACTGATGTGATGGGGGTGGCCGTTTTGCTCGTGCACGGACCGGGCGTGTCATTGGTTGGGTTTTGTGAGCCGGGTGCTTTAAATCGGCGTTTACATGCAACGTTTGCTTTCCGCTAGATACCTTACGCTCCGGCTTTGGACCAACGTCGCTCACGACAGGAAGGACTTGCGATGACACTTGATTTCTTGATGGTTGCGGCTGCGTCATGCTGCTGTGCTGTGATTCAACGGCTTCAACGGCAGGTATTGAGTCGGATATTTTTCTAAACACCTGCATCGGTTGGGTATGGTCGTGCGTGTCTTCCAGCGTATAGGAGGTCCATGACGAGTTGCGACTCATTCCAGAATGGTTGTGAGAGTGTTGAGAATTGAAGGACGCACGCGAGAAGTCGGATGCGGTCGTGTTTCGCGACGATTGAGACATTTGTCGTGGCACCAGCGAGATACGTCGTGCCCGATCGATATCATCCTTCAAGGGGTAGGGTTTTGGTGGAATCGGTGGCGGCACCGGGTGCATGCTGGCAGTGGAAACCTTTGGCCCCAGCCGGGGTGGTACAGGCGCTTCGTGGTCTATTCTCGTGGACGTTTTTTTGCCCGACAGAAAGTACGTTTCAATCTCCTGCAGCGATTTGCCCTCCGTTTCGGGAAGCACTTTGTAAAGGATCATGGCTCCGACGATCGTTACTAGCGAGTAGATCCAAAAGGTCCCCGGTAAGGTGAAAACAGCCAGCATCTTGAGGAACGTCTTGTTGGCGATAAACCCGAAGATGTACGCTATGCCGCCGGCCAGCCCGGACCCACCGCTGCGCACGTTCGGCGCAAAGAGCTCTCCTATCAGTATCCACGGTACCAATCGAATGCCGATATGCGTCAGAAAGGCACTGCCGAGCAGTAGGGTCAGCGGGATCCAGACGTACTTGTTCTTGTTCACGTGCGGCAACGGCACGAACACTTCTCTCGGGATAGCGGATTTAACATACTCTCCGTAACTGATCGTGATGTTAATTGGATCGTTCAGGCTATCATTAAGGTAGTAGTTGGTGAAGCTCTGCGCAGCATATACAATGCCACTGTCCAGCGCATGGTTGGCTGTGCCGTTGATCGCTTCTGCACGCAAGGATGCGTTGCTGTTGGCTAATTGCGTTGCGATCTGCGTTAGATTGATCGGCTGGTGCACCGTGCTGTTACGATGCCACTCCGCTATTACCTCTTTGGACTGCAATGGTATGACCCTGATGTCCGCCTTGATGGAGGACACATTTGCGACCACGTTTTGTACGGCGGCGCCTGGGATGTCGTTCAGGAAGTAGGCATAGCTGGCCGCTCCGAAGAAGCAGATGGCACATCCAATAGTCGAGATGAACACGAGCGGTCGCTTGCCGGTACGATGCACCAGAAACACGCAGAACAGTGTCCCAATCAGCTCGGTCAGTCCCAGCAGACAAGTCGCGTAGTATTTGTTGATGGGCGCTTTCAGAGTGTGAAAGATCTAATTGAGAATGTCAACATATAGGGATGGTGGGGCGTTAGTGTAGTGCGTGAGGGTAACCTTTTCAAGATGCTAAAAAATGGTTAAGGCCACCTACCTGGACGGCGTAGGTTTGAAGTGTCGTCATGCCGGAAAAGTGTCCGATGAAGAAACACAGCAAAATAATACCGAACGGTTGCAGGAAGGCCCGCTGCGTGTAGAGCCGCGCTTTATCCACGATCGTGAAATCCTTCTGCAGTTCCGCGTCCGCTGCCATTTGACGCTCTATCTCCTCGAACTCGTGCGCAACCTGCGGCATATGGAAGCGCCTAATGAACGTACCCCGGACCCTGGTGTGATCGTGCAATCCTGCTTACCTGCTCTTTCGATGTCCAGCCGCGTAGCCAAGCAAGGGCTGCCTTTGAATCCTCGAGCCGTCCCTTGCTGGCCAGCCAAACGGGACTCTCCGGGATGAAACCTAGCGCCACCACGGCCAGTACGGGCACGACGGCACTGATTAGTGCGACCGTACGCCACTTCATGAAGCTGCCCATGAGAAACTCGAGCAAAACGCCCAATATGACGCAGGTGGAACCGGTAGCGGCCAGCATACCCCGGTACCGAGGTTCCGTAATCTCAGCGACGTACGTCAGCACAGGAGCTTCTCCGAGCCCTCCACTAAGGCCGGCCAGTGCGAGTCCTGCGTACAGGAACGTTACATCACTAGCGTAATGGAACAGCAGCCAGGCGACGAAGATGGGGATGTTAATGAGCTACGGTGGAGGAGGAAAAGTGCGCTGCTAGCATTAGCCACGGCCTGTGAACAGGCGGTCGAAGCGATCCCGTCCGTACGTACCTGCATGGCGCGCCGTCGGCCAATCGGTTGGGCGAGCATGCCGGAAAAAATGCTGCCCAACGGCACGCAGATCAAGTTGATGGAACTTAGCCACGAAATCTGCTCCCGACTCAGCGTGACGTCCCGCTCGAGGGCGGGCTCGCGCCCATCGCCACCCTGAATGGCGGGAATTACTATCGTTGGGAAGCCCAACGTCATGCCATACCCCAGCAGTAGCACATTTTTTGCACCCACAGCACAGGCCTGCGCTAGCAGAGGTTTCCATCCCGCATCCGGTGCTGGTTCCGCCTGCTTGGACACATCCGCGCACCGGTCGTACGCCGTCGTCTCATCGTCGGGCATTTCCGCAATACACTTTATGTCGCGTTTTATGTAATCGATGGGCGAGAACACGGTCGCGGGATGCGTTTCGGCCAGCTGCGTACGATACTGCTGTGATAGCTCGCGATGATCGCTGGTGCAGCTGCTCGCGGTGCTCGTCTTGCGGATGGCCAACCCGTACGGGTCGGGATCTTGGAACTGTTCGCCGACAAACTTTAACTTCTCCTTGCGTTTGCCATAGTTGGTTTTCCGCACGGCCAGCTGGTAGGGATCGGGATCTTCAAACTTTTCACCAGTAAACACCACCTTCGTTCGTTTGCGCTTCCTTTTGCTGCGCTGCTTGCGATGGTGCGAGCAGCACGCGCTGGTTTTGCTGTTCCGTTGGATTTCCACCTCGACCCGGAGCAGCTTCGCAACGGTTTGCGATAGTTTGGTGAACGTTCGCTCGGTACGATCGTCGGCACTGTGAGACGGCTGGTGCTGTTGCTGCTGCTGCTGCTTTCGGCAACTGCTGTCGCTGCGGAAGTTTTGCGAATCGGTTAACACCAGTTTGCTATTGCCCAAACGGCCCGATCGGCCAATAGATCGCTTACAGGGTCGCTCAATGCAAGGGGGGGGGGGAGGAGATAGGGGACAGTGGACAAATTTGTGTGTACGATCGATTAGCGAGCCGTTCCGGGTGAAGGTGTAAATAGGGAAACCGTGGTAACTCGTGCAAAGAGTGAGGTAAGCACAGTAAGTTGCGATCTTCATTTGTGTTTACTTGGTTCTATGACTGTTTTTTTTTCGATTTTATTACACTCATCAAAGATTCTCTAAATTACGAAAACACTGCTAGTTGTCAATTGGATTTTCTAGCGATACGGTCTGACTGTTTTTAAGCGCTTTAGAAACAATCTCGATCGACATGACACGATATGAACGCCTTTTTCTGCTAACCGTACTCAGTTTCCACAGATTTTGCTACAATATTTGAGTTTACATTTCATTTTAGTCTATTTACCTATTCTGTTCCTAGTCAGTAGGGACTTTTGAAATCAATACCAGTTTACCTGTTAACATAACCGTTAATTAACGGCCTAACAACATGCTTTTCGTGGGTATGAAGCTCTTGTCATACGTGGGATTGAGTTGACTATATTTTTTGTTGTGGGGTTATTCCAATGATTTACAATTAACTAGATATCTCACTACGATTTTTGTGTAAAATTTATCCATTAGCCATTCAAACGAGCTTTCCAGGCGGTTAAAACGTTTTCTACGCATGTCGCTTTTGAACTTTGGCGGTATTTCGTATGGACGCCCTCATGCAACGTACCGAACCAAAACAGTATGTATATATCCGTCTGGCGTGGAATTTTCCTCTCGCCCAGCATTACACACACTCACCTTACTTCCACCATAGTGCGAACCGGTATAATATTTTATTCACTCAACACCGTGACGCACGCGAACGCGTTTTTGCTGCTACTGTACTATTGTTCGTTATTTTTAGACTTTTTGGAAGCGAAGAAAAAGCAACAAAGGTTAAATGAAACAGATCAACAAACTGGATGGCCTTTTTTTCTTGGGGCGATAGCGCAGAAAAAAATTCCGTTCTGTGGGTTACACGGTTCTGGAACGGACTTCATGGATGGGCAGATTAAGCGCGACTGTCCCACGCGAAAGCACGCCGCTCGTCGATCGCGATCATTGCTAGTTAGTTGATCTGAATTCTGGGATTTTACAGTGCGCCACGTTTGCATGTGTTGTTGGGCACGGCGGGTACGGCCAGTGCCTGCGATCGTAAACGTTGGCATTTTATTGACCAAACGGGGAAGCTTTCAGACCAGCGCTGTGGTTGTTTGAATAATTTCCCCTTCCCCGGGGATTTTGCTGGGATTTTTCTACAATCGCGGGAATGTTTTGTAGCGCTAATGGTATTGGTGAGTGGCCTAGGCAAACAAAAGACACCACACACAAAAACATTGCGTATTGATTCTAGAGCTTTTATTAATTAAATAAAATTTGCATTCAAAAAGAAAATACAAATTTTGCGTTTGAAGTAGTTCAACGTCAGCGTAAGATGAGGTCCGTATTTCTCTTTGCAAGGCTGTCGCAAGCCGCCCCTATCGCCACCGAACCGGTTTAGGCCGCTGGCTTTTCCTCCGAAACACCGGTGGCAGCCGATGCAACCGACTGTCCATCGTCGCTGTTGTCCTGGCAGGACAGCGACGGGAACTTCTGGTACAGGGCAGCACGGTACTTCGGATGGCTGATGCCGTACACGATCGGGTTGTAGACGGCGTTGGCCTTGGCGAACAGCGAGCCCCAGATGGTGGCCAGCGGGCTGATCGGGGCAGCCTTGAAGATTCCGGTGTAGTTGATGACCAGATACGGCGTCCAGGCCATGAACCAGAGCGAGATGGTGACCAGGGCGACCTTGGCCAGCTTCATCTCGGTGCTGGTGTTCTGGGCTTCCTGCGAGCGCAGCGAGGCGACGTTCATCTTCTTGGCCTGCTCGCGCATGTTCTTCTCGTGGGCCGATACAGCCTAGATGGGTAGGAGAGAGGGGTGTAAGTCGAGTGTAATGTGTATGTGTTGTGCGGTGGCGGTGGCTGTATCTTGCTTAATCCTACTCCGTGCCCTCACCTGGATGATGTAGATGTACGAGTAGATGATGCTGAACAGAGGCAGGTAGTACACGAAGCCAGAGTAGATCAGAATGTATGATCGGCTGGTGAAATCCTGCGACAAGTAGTCAGTTCCGCAAGCGGTCATGTTGCCCTCCGGCACGTATCGGTTCCATCCGAACAGAGGAGCCAACGTCCAGAGCAGAGAGAACGCCCAGATGCCCAGAATGCGCAGCAGGGCACCGTTGTTGGTCATCGGCTTGCCCGCGAGACCCTTCACGATGACGTTGTAACGGTCAAAGGCAATCATAGTCATGGTCCAGATCGAGGCACAGCCGAACAGCGATCCAAGCATGGCGTAGAGCTCGCAGGCGAACGGGCCAAAGACCCAGGTCTCGTGCCAGCAGTTGATCACCATCGGAGGGGCCATGGTAAACATCATCAGGAAATCGGAGAAGGCCAGATTGACCACCAGCAGGTTGGAGGGGGTTCGGAGTGCCTTGGTATTGGTGAAGATGTAGATAACGCAACCGTTGCCGAGAATGGAAACGACGCCAAGGACAAAGATGGCAAAGCCCAGGATCGAGTGCCACAGCGGGTTCATCGGCGGGAACTGGTACCAGTGAGCGTCCACCATGTGGAGCATCTCTGGCGGTACCTTATCGACGACGGTGACATTGCTGACGACCGTCTGCGTCCAGGCGCTGAAGTGCGGCTCTGCGAAGGCTGCCATCTCGGTTTCTCTGCGCTGACAGTTTCCTAAAACAAGACACAAAGGCGTGCGATTGTCCACTGACTAGCGTGGTTGGGCCACACCGTACACTGTTCACTGGGTGTTTGGGATGAGCTGAAGAAAATCGCTTTTCAGGGCGAACTACTCCAAGCTTCCTGTAGCTACTTGAGAACTCTACTCAACTGATCACCGGTGTTGTACCAAGGAACAACTCGTCCTTCTGCCGGGTGCGGCAAGCTTTTATAGCGCGAAAAATTGGGCAGACCGCGCTGTACTAATTCGATTAGTGCCGTTTTTGTGGCGGTTTTTTGTTTTTGTTTTGGGACGGCAGTACCGCGAACACATTGCCACACGTATTCATAATTTGGAAAACGCTAATCCTTAACGTAATAATTTCGTCCAGTTTTGGTGCTTCTGCCAGCTTATGCGCTTCGTGGTGTTGCCGATGGGCCGGTGCCTAGCACGAGCGACGGATTATACGTCACGGGAAATTGAATTGTGCTTGCAATGTGCATAGCCGCTTCGAGGAATTGGCAATGCACGTGTTCCACATAACACATAGCGTTTCAGAAAGTTTCGGCTGCTAAATTGGTGGCCCAAAAGTGCACCCTGTTCTGACAGTACCAACAAAGAGCATTCATGGGTTCCAGTCCCGAATGGACCTTGCTCCCATACAAAATAGGACTGACTGTCCTGCTATGGGGGCAAATCATTAAGTCACTGAAAGCCAAGGCCATTAGTAGTTTAGGCAGGCCTTGACTGCGAACGGTTGTTGTGCCAAAGAAGAAGAGAAACCCTGTTCATTAAGTAGGCCGAGATGATCACCATAAGAGATCAATACTTAATGGTTTCGTCTTCGAAATTATTCTGTTCTTTTAATAGTAGTAGTAGTAGTAGTATATTTGTTTATGTTATAGGTTTTGTTTATGATATTTTGATAACACTGTGCAATTGTATAAAGGGTCTGTATTTAAACTCTCTTTTTTCTAACTTCTCTATTTGTATTTTTGATTATTTTCTGCTTTTATTTGTTTTAATTCCTCGGGATTAGTTAGTAAAAATCCCCTGCAAATCTAAAATCTTATTCTGACTAATTGGTGTACCTATAGTAGGAAAGTTCGTCCTACGTAGGGGTTTTTTCGGAACTTGAACACCTATGACGGGCTCGTGCGTGTTGACTGCTTCTTCTACTTAGCGTAGAAGACAAATTGTAATTTACTTAAAATTAACGATTTACTTCTTCTTCTATTTGGCGTAACCGTCCTACGCGGATATGCCGGCCTACTACTATACAGGCTCTCGACAATTAATCCTCTAGTCACGCAAGCCAGATAGTCAGTCAATCCTTGTGCTACGGCGGGATGGTCCATTGGAGTCTTGAACTCATCTTGGCGGGCATGCTATTGAGTCGTTCGAGTTGACGAGTGTCCGCCACGGGACTGCCCCATCAACGACTTAAAGGAGCCTTTTTTCTTCCTAGAGACAAGACCCAATATTTAACAAACCAAATCAATCAGCAGTCACGGGGTGTAGAACACATGAATTTTATGTAATTTATTTGTCAAATTTTAGCATAGTGCTTGTAAATACTGCATGTTCACAACATTATCACAATGAATTTCAAACAATTTAAGAATTTTATTTCGCTGACCCTTCCCCGCCATGATGATGCAGGTGGCCCTCTTTCCACTGACCTGCTAGAATGGTTTAGGTTTCGCATTGATCGGCAGCAGTCGTACAGGAGGCTACGGAGTTCTGATCGGTAGCGTTCTCCTTACGCAGTTGCAGCGCAGGGAAGCGCTTGTACAGAGCGGCCCTATATTTGGGATGACTAATGCCGTACACTATCGGATTGTAGACGGCATTCGCTTTGGCAAATACCGAGCCCCAAATCGTTTGGAGCGGGCTGATGGGGCTGGAATCGATTATGCCGGCGTAGTTAATGACGAGATACGGCGTCCAGGCCATGAACCAGAGCGTGATGGTGACGAGCGCCACTTTGGCCAGCTTAATTTCTGCATTCGTTTTGGACGCATCCGATGACCGCAGGGAGGCAACATTCATCTTTTTCGCTTGCTCCCGCATGTTCCGTTCGTGGGCAGAAACAGCCTGGTTTGGGAAGGAAAAGCAAGTTTAGCCCAAAGTTATTTGAATTTTCACGGCAGCATCCCTTACCTTCAGAATGTAGGTATAGCAGTAGATGATGAGCAGCAATGGCAGCCAGTAGACGAACACGGAATACGCGTAGATGTAGGAAACGCTGATCCAATCCTTTGAGAGATAGTCCGTGCCGCAAGCACTCATGTTGCCTTCCGGTACGTAGCGATTCCAGCCAAACAGTGGAGCCAGCGTCCAGACAAGCGAGTTGGCCCAAACGAACAGGATGCGCATCACCGAACCAACGTACGTGAGCGGTTTGGCGGACAAGCCCTTCACGATCACGGTGTACCGATCGAAGGCGATCATCGTCATGCTCCAGATGGAAACGCAGCCCGACAGTGAACCGAACATTCCGTAGATTTCGCACATGAGCGGACCGAACACCCACGTCTCGTGGTAGGAGTTAATGATAAGCGGTGGCGCCATCGTAAACATCATCATGAAATCGGCGAAAGCCAGATTGATCACCATCAGGTTCGATGGCGTGCGGAGGCCTTTGGTCGAGGAGAAGATCAAAATTACGCATCCGTTTCCTACGATGGAGATGAGCGCCAGCAGTCCAATGGTGGTGGCCAGTGCCGCATGCCACTTTGTCTCCAACGGCGGAAACTGATACCAGTACGTGTCAACGAGATGGAGCATCTCTGGGGGCACTTTGTCCACCACGGTCAAATTTGCCACCGAGATCGTCCAGGTCAATGCTTGTGGGCTCTTTGGACCGAAGATGCCCACAGGTGTGTGGTCCATCATGGCGCGATGGTGCAGTTCGTTCGTTTACGGGGGCAGGAGTGGGACGCAAACACACGCACAGACTCGTTGGAAAGGAATGTAGTTCAAACTCTTCGGCACTGGTGTCACTATCTGAGATCGAGGATACTGAGCGACTCAATCTGGCCATCGTATCGTTGTATCATATTTATAGAGCTAAGAACGATAGTTGCGGATGGGAAGTGATCGCCGTAATTGAATTAGGCAAAGGTAATAAAACTTCTCAGATTGACAGGTCTTAGAACGGCTTAGAGGAAGAGATTAGCGCTGCGACGGTGGTCGGGAGGGGGTGGCTTGGGCCTGGTTAAGCCCTGCTGCTGCCCTGTGTTGCGTCAATGGCCAGCGTTAGTAATGATTGCTTCCCTGATTGTTATGATGCGTTATGATTGTTTCTGTCTGCCCGCACTGTCGCTACATAGTGCGAATCACAGTCAAACAGTTATGGATCACTGGGAAGCAGTGGTTCAGTGGATGGCTAGGGCCCAATTGGCCGATACCCAGTAGCCGCATTAGTTTTGCGTACACGCGCCATTCATTGCACGCACGTCTGCGCAAAAGCCGGTAGGCGATTAGTGGCAGACGATATTTTGTACCGTTCATACCATCATAGCAACCCGTTGGTGGTAACCGTTGTTTGGATAGTGCGCTGGGCGATGTACCATGGCGTTTGCAGGCAATATTCAGACGGGCCGGAAAAACTGTGCTTCAACACAGTTTCCATTCAAATTTAGTGCAGAACAGGCGGCTGGGCTCGTGGAGGACAGTAATGAGGATGCATTCTGTACGGAGTATGATAACAATTTTGTGCCTTTCAACAATTACACCAAACCAGGTATTGGGAACGTCACAAGTAAGACCCTTACTAAGTGCGCCGAATTGAGTCAAAGGTTGTGCTTCGTTTCCGTTCCAGTTCTGCGGCGGGATCAGCTGAGAGAGGTGTACAAGGAAAAGTTGTCGCGAATTTTGACGAAAAATGCGAACGAACAACTGGAAACCATCCACCGGCAGGAGGAGGAGCGGAAACAGCTGAGAAAACGGAAGAATTATTATATGGCAAAGGAAACTGGGCAGGATCCGCAGTACAGTCTGCAGCGAACGGATGATGTGGTAACGTTCTGGAGCTACCGTGGCCGTCGGAATGCTAATCATCGCCGCAATAACGATTTCACTAAACCGCAGGAGGATAAATTGGATGTGCAGTTTGAATAAATTGCAGGCGCATTGATGTGCATTTCATTGCCTTGCTTGCTTTGCTTCTTTATTGCATATTATCTTATTACAAACTCGTCCAGATCTAAGCTTTCTCGTCCGAGGCCTGGGTGGCACCCGACGCAACCGACTGGCCATCGTCGACTGGTGCTGCATCCTGGCACGATAGCGACGGGAACTTCTGGTACAGGGCAGCGCGATACTTCGGATGGCTGATGCCGTACACGATCGGGTTGTAGACGGCGTTGGCCTTGGCGAACAGCGAGCCCCAGATGGTGGCCAGCGGGCTGATCGGGGCAGCCTTGAAGATTCCGGTGAAGTTGATGACCAGGTACGGCGTCCAGGCCATGAACCAGAGCGAGATGGTGACCAGGGCGACCTTGGCCAGCTTCATCTCGGTGCTGGTGTTCTGGGCTTCCTGCGTACGCAGCGAGGCGACGTTCATCTTCTTGGCCTGCTCGCGCATGTTCTTCTCGTGAGCGGACACAGCCTTCAGGATGAAGGTGTACGAGTAGATGATGGTCAGCAGCGGCAGCCAGTACACGAAGATGGCGTAGATGATGATGTACGAGCGGCTCAGCCACGTCTGGGTCAGGTAGTCGGTTCCGCAGGCGGTCATGTTGCCCTCCGGCACGTATCGGTTCCATCCGAACAGCGGGGCCAGAGTCCAGAACAGCGCGAACACCCACACGCCCAGAATGCGCAGCAGGGCACCGTTGTTGGTCATCGGCTTGCCCGCGAGACCCTTCACGATGACGTTGTAACGGTCAAAGGCAATCATCGTCATGGTCCAGATCGAGGCACAGCCGAACAGCGATCCCAGCATGGCGTACAGCTCGCACGCGAACGGGCCAAAGGTCCAGGTCTCGTGCCAGCAGTTGATCACCATCGGCGGGCCCATCGTGAACATCATGAAGAAATCGGAGAAGGCCAGATTGACCACCAGCAAGTTGGAGGGGGTTCGGAGTGACTTGGTGTTGGTGAAGATGTACATCACACAACCGTTACCGGTCATCGAGATCATTCCGAGCATGAAGATGGCAAAGCCTAGGATCGAGTGCCACAGCGGGTTCATGGGCGGGAACTGGTTCCAGTGGGGATGCACCATGTGGAGCATCTCTGGTGGGACCTTGTCCACCACCGACATGTTGCCACCGCTCTGCGTCCAGGCATCGAAGTGAGGTTCCACAAACGCAGCCATTGCTAATCTGTATAATCGTCGCAATATTTTGGCAAAAAAAAACATTCACCGGAACAATTAAGGTTCGGTTAGAATAATTATTGACGCTGAATGTTAGTACTACTTACATTGGGAAAACGGTTGATGTTGTTTTGGTTTAGCTTTAAACAATATATTTAAGCTGAAGAAAATCGTTGTTACACGAACTACTTCAGCTGCACAGCTAAAAGAGTGTTTCCCTCTGGAATTCCCTGCACCAACTCGAGCATTTCTATGCACTTGGTCAACTATTTATACTGGTCTAGAATGCAGTTCCTTCTGTACGCGATGCAACTAGTAATTGAATTATGTTAAAGGGTTTACCATCGTTTCAAGCATCGAGCAAAAGACAACAGAACTTAACGTAAAAGAATTGCATCGTTCGGAACCGGCTTCTTTGGACTGGCAACGTGACTTGTGTATAAATAGTTTGAAAAGTCACAAAGTAAAATAATGTTACAAAAGTGATAAATGACATGTGTACGTATCTTCTATGTCGACGTTGGCAGTAAATTAAAGGCCCTTGGAAAGGCAATAAGTTAAACATCGTTTAAACATATGGACGATTTTTTAATACTAATTTGTTACCTGCAAATAAGAATGTAGAAATGCTAGTAAATCAAGTAAGCCATGATCTTGATCTCAACGCACTTCATTAAGACACCAAGAGCGTTGGGATCAAAAGCTTAGCGAGCGATGGATCGATCTCTGTTTGCTAGGATTAAAGATTTGATTCTATTGCGCGATGGTAAGCAACATGTGGAAAAATTTCAATGTCAAGGTCACCTGTCCATCCAACCGACCAATAATGGAAGAGGAGTTTACTCATTATCGATACCTTGTTTCCGATACGAAAGGAGTAAGTGGGACAACTTCTTACCCATTCCCATGGGGTGGCGTTTGCGTTCCTTTGCGCCACAGCGCCTTAAGTCAATTTGTAAGCGGTAAAGGGGTAATTCAATTAGAATTTCGGACAGCCGTGGGGAAGCAACTTTCTTCTATATAAACGTACAATAACTGAACAATGGGCGTAGTCAATGTTTTGGCGCAGAGCTGTTAAGTTTGTGTGAGGAAAGTAGGAAATATTGAAGTAGTTCGATTTCGATCGATTTTCTTCAGTGAACTGTGTCGCAGATAGAAGGATTCAATTTTTAGTATTTGCGCATTTGAGGTACAAATCATTCCACAAGCATCCAAAGGTATCAAAATTGGGCATATTGATGCTAAACACTGAAGTTTTAATCATTCCAGACATGGCAGCCTTCGTAGAACCGCATTTCGATGCCTGGACGCAGGGATCCGGCAACATGTCGGTGGTGGACAAGGTCCCACCAGAGATGCTCCACATGGTGCATCCCCACTGGAACCAGTTCCCGCCCATGAACCCGCTGTGGCACTCGATCCTAGGTTTTGCCATCTTCATGCTCGGAATGATCTCGATGACCGGTAACGGTTGTGTGATGTACATCTTCACCAACACCAAGTCACTCCGAACCCCCTCCAACTTGCTGGTGGTCAATCTGGCCTTCTCCGATTTCTTCATGATGTTCACGATGGGCCCGCCGATGGTGATCAACTGCTGGCACGAGACCTGGACCTTTGGCCCGTTCGCGTGCGAGCTGTACGCCATGCTGGGATCGCTGTTCGGCTGTGCCTCGATCTGGACCATGACGATGATTGCCTTTGACCGTTACAACGTCATCGTGAAGGGTCTCGCGGGCAAGCCGATGACCAACAACGGTGCCCTGCTGCGCATTCTGGGCGTGTGGGTGTTCGCGCTGTTCTGGACTCTGGCCCCGCTGTTCGGATGGAACCGATACGTGCCGGAGGGCAACATGACCGCCTGCGGAACCGACTACCTGACCCAGACGTGGCTGAGCCGCTCGTACATCATCATCTACGCCATCTTCGTGTACTGGCTGCCGCTGCTGACCATCATCTACTCGTACACCTTCATCCTGAAGGCTGTGTCCGCTCACGAGAAGAACATGCGCGAGCAGGCCAAGAAGATGAACGTCGCCTCGCTGCGTACGCAGGAAGCCCAGAACACCAGCACCGAGATGAAGCTGGCCAAGGTCGCCCTGGTCACCATCTCGCTCTGGTTCATGGCCTGGACGCCGTACCTGGTCATCAACTTCACCGGAATCTTCAAGGCTGCCCCGATCAGCCCGCTGGCCACCATCTGGGGCTCGCTGTTCGCCAAGGCCAACGCCGTCTACAACCCGATCGTGTACGGCATCAGCCATCCGAAGTATCGCGCTGCCCTGTACCAGAAGTTCCCGTCGCTATCGTGCCAGGATGCAGCACCAGTCGACGATGGCCAGTCGGTTGCGTCGGGTGCCACCCAGGCCTCGGACGAGAAGGCGTAAGAAACAGAGCGGAAGTGAAAGCTACTGAAACCACGTGATATCAAGTTGGAAGAAAGATGTACTGAGGAAACTAATTTCCAACCGGCCGGTAACAATCGAACGAGATGCAAACGAGAGAATAGAAAATTAAAAACAACATGCAAAAAACGTTTTATTGCGTACCTTTGTGTGCTATTATTTATCTTCATCGAAGCTGCTAATGTTCCAATCGGATTCGTCGTCCACCTTCGATACCGTATGTGCATTAGGTTTTTGATGTGATCGTGCATATTCCTCTGCTACGGGCCCGGGTTGCCCTGCACTTACTACGACGGATGTGCCAAGGGTTCTGGTATAATCTTCTTTGTCCAAATTAAATAACACACGTTTCTTGGGGATCGGTTTGAGTGTTGAAACACTGTCAATTGTTTCATTGTTGCTGGAAGGGATGGTTTCCTCCACCGTTGAATCTTGCACGCGGTCGGGCGTCTTTGCTGCAGGATGTATCGTTTTAATGGGTGTGTGTAGCAACCGTTCTACCTGCTGATCGTAGCTGGAAATGGAGGCGCGCTTCGACGGGTTCGGCGTGATGGTTAAGTCTTCCTGTCCGGACATAGCCGTCACGTCTGCATGTACCGTAATAATGTCGTCATCGGTAAGCTTTATGGTCGGTCTGTGCGGTGGCGCGCTGGATCCGCCCGTAAAGATTGCTTTGCTTTTGAACACGTTCATATCGGCATGATGTTGCACTGCCCCAGTGTCCGGAAGATGTAGCTTTTGCTTCGAAGGAAGTAACTCCATCGCAGAAGATGTTTTCAGGCGAGGTTTGATCACGGGTCCCCTAGCGGAAGGGAAATGTTTCTCTCTGCCCATGACGATGGGTTTATCGTGTGCCGTTTTCATTTGGCCCGATTCCTTCGTCTGAGCACCGTCTCCAATTTTAACTCGTGCCAATTGCTCAACCCTGGAAAGCAGTTGGTTACGGGTGACGAAAAAGTGGCCGTGCTTTTGTCTTTGCACATCCCGCCGGTCCGCTAAAGCTTTGCAAGCGGCATTTAAATTTTCGCCAAACAGTAGCTTCGATCTCGGATCAACTCCGATCGCTTTCAAGCGTGCACGAAACTGGGTCAATATTTGTTTTTTGGGCGAAATGAGTAAAGCTTGACTGGAAGGTTGCGCTTGCGGCTTGGATTCTGTGACCTGCGATGGTTTTTGCGATGTTTCTACCAAGGGTGAACTTTTAGCGGCCAGCTGGTGGTGTGTCTTGAGGGTTTCGATGTTGGTGTTGGTTTCATGTTCTTTATCACTTTCCGCTTGTTCGGACTCGGAAGAGATCGTTTGCATGTTATGTTTAGTGTACTCTTCCTTCTGCTGCACAGGATCCTCGACTACGGATACACTTTCTATGACAACCGTTGGAAGAGTGACTGTTTTTAAATGAGTCAAGCTATGTGGCGTGCCAAGGTCTGTGTGTCCGGTGCTGCTATCATTTTGAATTTCTTTACGCTCTATGGCACGTGCTTCGCGGAGCAATTTTTCCAGCTGTTCCACTTTTTGTGTGTAAACCTTCTCGAATGACACGATCGCTTCCTGGGCCTGCCTTTGACTGGTTTCATATATCTTTTCCAACTCACGATACCGTTCCTTCCAGATACCGCCACTCTCGTCTACCACCACCGGTGTGGGAGTATTTCGTTCGGACTTTTCGATGGTTTGAATGACATCCACCAGATTTCTTTTCACGGTTTCAATTTCCTGGTTAAGCGTTTGTCTTTCCCCCGTTTTCCAACTTTCGAAAAGACGCCTTTGCTCGTCCAAAAACGATTGAAGATCGGATTTCGATATAAAGTCACCGGCTGGCGCTCGGTCCTTTCGTTGCTCATCAATAGCGGACTTTTCCGACTGTGGCATGGTTTCTGTCTGAGTTTGAGCCACCTTCTCGTCGTTTGAATCTTTATCATCCGTCAGGTTGCTTTGTATTGCCACACTGTGGAGTACTTTTGCCGGTGGTCTGTCGGTCGCACTGCTGCTATCTTCCGAGCAAACCCGACAGCGATGGTGCTTGCTACGATGGAGGTGTAGGTCCTTCTCGGTGGCATTTAGCCGCTCCTTCAGTTGTTTCACTTCCAGTTCGAGTTTTATGGTGTTTATCAAGTTGGTATCGGTAGTAGCGGGTTTACGCTCGAGTGTAGGCTCTGCTGTTCGCTGAACATTGCTGGCATGCTTCCGTACCATGTGCGCATTCAACAGTTCTGAGCTGATGAAATTTTTCGTACACTTTGTGCATGGATAAATTGGCTGCGCGTGCTGCTGATGTTCCATGGTTTCGGCACGTTGTAGCTTTCTCTGCAGCTGGGTCACCTCTTCGCTACGTTTCTTGTTCATTTTTTCGAGTCGCGCATTTTCATCCTGTAATGTTTGTATGGTGTTTCTAATTTCCAACACTGTCTCGTCCAGAAACTGTTTGCAAAACAACAGATACTGTATGCTAAATTGAGCAAGAACAAAGTACTTCCCAATCGCTGGGTCGAGAATCCGGTTGCTTAACACGTTTCCAATAGGGACTTCGGATATGTGTGGAATGAATTCGTCAAGTTTTTCGTAATCTTTGTCACTCACAATGCCATAAGGATCGATGGATGCTGTGAATGGATGAAATCAGTACGTGTTAGTGTCGAGAGAAAGGACGAGCCAGGGACAACCGCGTACCTATAAACCGCCAATCGATGCAATGTCCTACCGACAGCTCACGGATAGTGAATCCGGCTTCCCTTGCGATTTTCGGAAAATTGTGATGCCATTTGTATGACATACTGTTTATATCGAGCACTGGGTGTATTATTTGCGCCGCGCTATGTGCTTTGCTGACAATTACTTATTTTATTTTCATTCCTGATCGAGACGACTTTTCCTCGCAAACAATTTGTATCACTTTGGCCACTGTTTACTCACTGTTTAGACACGAAGGTAGAAAAAGTATTTTTGTTACGACGCAACTACCCTAACATTGCCATAGCAACCATATTGTGCAATACAAACAATCCTCTGACTCCCTTTGGCCTACATACGCTGAAAGGCATGTTGGGTCGTGTTCCGTGGCGCTAAATACTAAATTAATTCCAGCTGACCCTCTATTATTAATGGCTCAATATCGCAATACCTGAACAGATGCACCGCTCCGGCCCGTATGTTGATGGAAAGCTCACCGCCGGCTAATGAATATTCTCCGACATCCTGCCTGGCTCGGGCAAACACGTGCGTATCCAGGTTGGGAATCACCCGGCGCGCCCGCTCATCGTCTTGATGGTTTTGTGGCATGTGGCGAGTGACTAGCTCGTTGAAATGGTTTTCAACGCTCTCGTGAAAATCTACGGCAAACTTATGCTCAGCAGCCGACAGACGTTTCGAGTTGCGGGGCCTACCAGACTCCACTTCGATAATGTGTGGCGCGTATGTTTCTAGCTTCTGCAGTCTGCAGCGCAGATAGCTTGCCACTATGAACCTGATCCTTTCCACCTCCATCCGATGTACGATGTAGAGCAGATCGTTCTTGTTTGCCGTGGCCAGATTTTCCTCCATGTGCACAAGCTGTATCATGACCATTTCCACCAGAGCGTCTTCATAAGGCAGCAGGTCGGGAGCAAACTTTTCATTTATCCAAGCTCGTTGAAGAGCTTCCAGGACCTGAAATACATTAATTAGACAGCATTAGCGGGGTACGCTGGATAGCAACAGAGTAAACAATCGCTTGTGTTAGCCCCGTCCCATTGTTTACCTCTTGTGAGGACATTTGTATCTCTTCTTCGTCGTCTTCGAATTCAGCGTCGACGTCAGCATTGCTTGTTCCATTGCGAAGTAAATCTGTGTTTTCCGACTCAAGATCACTGTATTCCATCACACAAAGCGATTATTGAAAGTTGTGTTCGACCGGCCCGTACTTGGCTCGTTTCGATTCGCGCGCGAATGTGATGACAATTACCGGAACAGCTGAAATCAGATTGGAGGAGGTAGCACAACAGTACGAATGGGTATTGCTGGATAAAAATGGCTTAAAACTGTTCGCCTTTTCCTCACAACAAAATCTATAGAAAAATGATCAATTAGATTATGTGAATTTAAAGACGTAAGTTAAAAGATGTGATAAAAATAAAATAAAGGATAATCCTGCGGCAAATGAAGTCCACAAAAGTCACGTCAAGTGTGTTTGTGATTGCATCGGGTTGTCAAGTGTAATGACATTACCTGGTTGGTCCGGGCTCGCCACAATTGTGTGTTTACGATGATTTAGAAAAAAAGCAAATTGGCCTCATTTAGCTAATAAAACCGTAGAAAATAGTGTGAAATAAAATAAGCCCAAAGTTTCAACACCGAACAATGGCGAGTCAACAAGCGCTGCAGCAATCGTTTCGCGTGGTGGTAGAAAACGTGCTGAATCGCTGGACTGCACTGCGGCTCGCGGTGGAGCATGGCATGGGAGGCCCGCTAGGACTAAATGTAAGTGGATGAATGTAAAGCAAATGTTCCGGAAGATTTACCGACTAACTTGTACTATTCCTTACAGACTGCAATAGAGCTAATCGACTACGTAACATCGTACTGCACTGAGAACAAGAATGTTGACGCCATCGATCTGCGCGAGGTGTTGGAAGAGATAATGGATCAGGAATTTGAGACTATTTGTGAAGACGAATCCACTCAAGGTATGTAATTTAGGATGTAGGAGTCAAAGGTTGTGACTGACGATTTACATTCGTTTCGATTTTGCAGAGGTTAGCGCAGTGTTGATAAAGTACTTGAGAATGTTGAAGGAAGGCAAGGAGGAAGAAGTGAAGGCCGAACTACACACGATGGTCCCGTGCGAAATGTGGATAGTGAGTGGAGCAAAGATTAAGTATCAGCCAATAGACGACAGCGGTAGCGAAAGTGAGGAAGACACAAACGATCCAGAGGACATGGACGTGGAACCGGCATCGGCCATGGATGTAGGTTCGGAGCAGGTGAACCCAAGTACATGCGGTTCCAGCACAAAGTTTATTGAGGAGGAGGCCATCGATCCTGGATGGACGCAGGTTCGCGGTCGGCGGCGTCGATAGTGTAGCGAAAGTTGAACAGCAACAAGGTTATGTACATACATATTTAAAAAACGGAAAATAACAATCCCGGTTTCGATATTATTATTTTTCTATTTCGATGACATGTGTATGTGCCCCTGCCTCCCCTCCCCTCTCATTTACTGGAAAAGCAAGATGATGATGTTGGCTGGCAGCACGGTAGGCAAGCGGCCAAATGTCAGTGAGTTGTCAAAAGCTGGTTTAGAATGAAAATTTGCCTCAAAACAAAGTGGACGAAATGAAGATATCTTTTTGAGAAAGAATCGTGTTATGCCCCCGTTGTTTGAGAAAGAAACGCTGTTCCTTGTAAAGTTAGTGAAAAATACTCGAGTGTTACAGTGCAACCGTTCCACTCTGATCGTTATCCAGCCAAGCGCAGTGGTGGTGGTGTCTTGCGGGCAGCCGTAGGGTCATGTAAATTCTGGAAGGAACACACAAAAAAGCATCATGTCTTGGCAAAACAATTGGTCGGCAATGCCACCGCCGGTCATGAATCCGCAGTATCCACCGCCATTGCCCACGGCCCATACAATGCCCCCAGCTGTGCCGCTACCGGGCTACGGAGCGGTCAATACCGATCAGTACAATCAATGGCAATGGCAGCAGTACCAGCAGCAGTACGCCCAGTGGTATGCAATGTACGGCGAAAAATACGCACAGCAAACGGGCAGTGCGTTGCCGCCTGTGGCCGCTCCGATGCCGCAAAGTGTGCCGAACGTGTTAGCTAACCCTTACGTGGCGGCTCCGCTGCCGCTAGGACCAGCCTTTGGTTCGATGAGCATGGTTGCTCCACCACCGCCCTCGGAACCACATCCGGATGAATTGCGGATGGGCAGAAGTAATGCGCTGAACGTTTATTATGCCCCCCCGATACCTAGCATTAACATTTTTCTTACTTTTGTCCACTCGTCACAGTTACCGAGAAACCACCTCCGCCGGAAGAGAAAAGTCCCGAGGAGATCGCCTTCGATGAGCAGTTTCGCAAATGGGAGCAAGAGTTTGAAACGTGGAAAAGGACGAATATTAATCACCCGGACAAGGCAGCGTATCGCGAGTACGAGCAAAAGTATGAAGAGCAGCGTAAGAAGTTGCTTGATCATCGCGAACAACTGCGACGGAGAAAGAGGGCGCATAGTGCCGCGTCCCAGCCTCCCCATAGCTCGGCTTTGTCAATCTCGCTACAGAAACCACCCCCACCACCACCGCAATCTGCACAACCACCTCCGCAACCTCCCTCGGAACCCCCGCAGCCATCACAACCACCAAGGCCACCCGGACAGGAACCTACTAACTGTACTTCCAATACTACGCCAGCAAGCACTGGTGGCATGGCTGAAGAAAATACTCATCAAGCTGGAAGCGATGCGGCCAACAGTATGCATCTACACAATTTGTTCAGCAGTCCTAGCAAGGCCGGTCGCGATGGCGGTATACCCGGTCTGGATCTGATCGACGAGACACCTCAACCGGTTCCCAAAAAGGCAAAGTTGGATGAAAATGTGATTGATCTGTCAAACGAAGAGGAAGAGCCAAAGCCCAAGGAGACCAAACCTAGCCCGGACAACATGATCAGCACGCTACTGAACGATCCAAATGTGAACGCTCTGTTGCAACTAGTGGGAAAAACAATTTCAGCAAATGGTGCAGGCGGCAGTGCCAGTGGAGCAAATGCGCCAAATCCTCTAGTTGCCGCTTTAGCTCAGCTAACAAGCAACACTAGCGCAGCTACGTTGGAGCCGTCGATGCCCAACGAACGGCCAGCTAATGGTATGGTTGAAAGAAATGAACCACATCCAAACGCGTCTAGATTTAACGGTTCAAAGGAACAACCGCCATCGACGATGCAGTCTGGTGGTGGCACGACAGAGGAATGTCCCACAGCCGGCTTTCGTAACAGGCCGCAGGGTTTTAATCCGTATGTGCCTCCGCCACTAGTAGACGTTGATCTTAGCCGACCACCTCCTATGCTACTTCCTCCTGGCAACAATAGACCACAGCGCGATCGGTCGAGCAGAAATTCGGACGCAACGTCTGAGAATGGGTCGTTCAACGATGGTTATTCAGGCGATGGGTCACCGTTGCCCAAAATACCACGTTTCGATAGACCGCCACCAACGTTCGCAGCCAATCATCCAGAGTACGAGATCGATCCGGAACTGGGTCGTCCTGTGGCCGTGCCAAAACCGGAGTGGATGACGGAGGAAGAGTACCAGGAAATTTACGATCGATACGAACATGTGCAAAGCTTCGATGAGCGTAAAAATAAGATGCTGCTAGCGATTCAAGTTTTGAAAACGTCCAAATTACGTGCCGGTATGTTGTTAGAGCCGCCGCCCGACGAGGTGAACCGGGCGCCCGTTGCAATGCCCAAACCCTTGCCACCCGTTAAGACACCGATAAAAAGTGAACCTGTCGATGACTACTTTCAACCGCAGCAGGTGTTTGATTATTCCAACTGTAGGAATACAAGACCGGTAGCCAGTCAACAATTGCCGACAGGGCGTGTTATAGACTACGGACACCGTGGCGTCAACCAGTACACTGCAAACAACAATAGACTGAACAACAACAGTAGGCGAGCCGAATTCCGTGGAATGAATAATAACGCTCGGGGAGGTATGTTTGTTTTTGCTTCAATTTTTAACTTTACAATGAGCTCAAGCGCTTTTTTTTTTAATTTTCAGCGAACGAAAATGGATTCGGCACTAATACGCAACGCTTTGATTACAACCATTCGCGCGTGGCAAATGCACCACCGACGACTGCTCCTTTGCAGCAGAGTCAACAATGGCCGCTATCTAATCAGTCTGCTGCGCAAGATCGATCCGTGACGGGTTTGGAACGATTGGCTCAAATGCATCTGAATCCCAATCCTGAGGAAAGCAATCCCAACTATCCAAGCAAATTTCTTCTGATGAACGATAACAGGCCTAACTGCCTTAGCACAAAGCGTGGTAAGCGTCCGTCGTCCATTCGCAAGCAAAAATTGAAGCAATTGCAACAGCAGCAGCAGCAGGAGCAGCAGCAGGAGCAGCAGCAGGAGCAACAGCTGGATCAGCAGCAACAACCACAACAACAACTAGAGCCAACAGCAGCCCAACCGGAGCCAGAACCAGCACAACCCGAGCCAATGCCTAGCCCTATGGTGTGTAAACAGGAGCCGGAGATGCATTTGGAAGATTTGAGCTCGGATGAAGACGGCTTGCCAGATGGTGATGATGGTTTTGCATATCAAAGCAATGACGAATGTGTGAAACCACCCATCAAACAAGAGCTCTTGGACGATCGTCCAGAATCTCCAGTGTCATCACTGTCCTCGCAAAATCTTTCCCCAATACAGATGATCGATATAGAGGATCTGCTACTGCCACCGGGGCGCTATCAGCGACCACTGCGAATATGCTTTTTGATACGTGGCCTACCGGGAAGCGGGAAATCGCATCTAGCGCGTCTGATTAAAAATAAGGAGCAATCGTTTGGCCAATCTCCACGGGTGCTAAGTCTCGACGACTATTTTCTGGTCGATAAAGAGGAGGAGGAGAAAGATCCCGTGACGGGAAGGATCACAAAGCTTACTAGATCGCTGTACGAGTTTGACGCGGAAATGGAGGATGTGTATGTGCAGAATCTGCTGAAAGCATTCAAGCGTACGATTTCGGAGCGATTGTTCGATTTTGTGATTGTCGATTGTTGCAATCATCGGCTGGAAACTTACTGTGAATTTCACAATTACGCGCGAAGCAACGGTTTTAAGGTAAGGTTGTCGTTGCACGTTCGTTGGGTGGTGAAAGAGTTTCTGTATCGCTTTGCGCTCTGTTCCTTGACAATGTTGTACCATTTCTTAGGTGTACACGTGCACGATGCAAACGGATGTGGAAGATTGTGCCCGGCAAAATATTCACAACCGAACGGAGGCGGAGATTCAAGCGTACGCCGACAATTGGGCCATGGCTCCGGATGATCACGTGCAAATAAATTTCAACTCTCTGCTGGAACCGGAGCTACAGGAAGAAACGGACACGATGGTGGCCGATATGGAACTAGTCGGGGACGATGAGGAGGAGCCGTACGGAGTAGACGACCAGGGCCTGTTGGAACAAGTAGGAAAATAGTAGCTTAGTTCGATCTTTACCTCTGAAATGATGTTGTTTTGAACGTTTGTGTGACAAGCGAATAATGCCATTGCTTTAATTCCTTTTAACGGTTTACGTTTCTTTTCAATCGCTTGTAGATCAGTACATCACACGACGACAGTAACGACAGCTTTGCGGATGGTACTGCTGAGGTGAGATATTGATTAATTCGACGGCATTGATTGATGGTTGGAAGTGATGAACCAACAGATGAGAAGGATTTTAATTTCCCCCCTATTGCGCTATCCAATGCCAATCCAATGAAGTCACTATATTTCGTTTACTGAATGCCACAACGAGCTGCCATTTTGTGAGCAAACTCGGGGATTAGTACATTGATTGATAAGATTGATCTTTAACGATGCACTTAACAAGTAGATGTAGCAATTTGCGTTTTTCACCTTCTCTCGTGAGAGGTGTATTATTATTAGTATCACAACTTTGACCTTTTCTATAGTAAGTGATTGTGGATGAGTTAGGACATCGTATTGCGTCTTAATGATACGATTTTTTCTTAACAATTGTTACTTGGTAAATATATCGCGTGCATATAGTGTGACTTGTTCGCGAGTAAATGGGACCACGACGCCAGTGAGCAGAATTTAGGTTGGTATTAATTGTTTACTATTTATTGTATTTAACGCTAATCGATGTTTGCCTTTAAACGAATAATTTAATACGCGTACTATTGTTTCTGTTTTCTGTCCTCGAAATATTAGCATTGGTTGCGTTAGCTCCTTGCGTAAACAAGTTCATTCATGTGCCTTTTGTTTTGCTTTGAATGTTTTGCTTTTCATTTGTTTAGCGAGGCTGGATGGTACCAGCAAACCCTTGAAGCGACCACCCACACTGGAGGACTATCTGCAGCTGGACGACGTGAATGCCGACGAGCAGCACGAGGACGAATGCCAGGACGGCTCAAAGTCCGGCGGGAAGAAGAAACGCGTACGATGGGCCGATGTCGAGGAGCGCAAAGCGCAGGAAAAGATGCGTCAACTAGGATTCGTGGTCGGCGTCACGGACTGGAGGCGCATGATGGACCCGTCCGAAGGATCCAGCGCGCTCACGCAAACGAAGTACATCGAGAGGGTGAAGAAACAGTCCTAGGAGGACGGATGTTTCAATTGCGCTGAATGTAGTAAGTGAGATGTAGGGGGAGCTTCAATGGACTGATTTGGGATTTCCCCGTTGAATGTGAGTGGAAATGGAATGGCTTCCTGTATGGGAACTAGGAAACATTGTGCACGCGCATACTAATCGATCATTATTGCAGGTGTGTCGAGCAGGGTGTGTCGCATAATATGTTTTTTACGTTTGTGTGTGGGTGTGTGTTTTTTCGTTTTCGTACACCGAACAAGGATCCGGTGTTGGAACTTCAGCAATTAGTAAGACAAATCGTGTTTTATTGGCAGTTATGTACGGTATGCTACACGCGAGAGCGTTCAATAGAAATAACGATCTGATTTTCATCACAATGTATAGCTCAATTGGTGAATTGCAACTGCGCAATAAACAGAACAGAAGAACTTGGCTACATAATAGAACGCACACGAAGCTTTTGTCGGTGAAACATGTCCGAAACCGGTTCAAATCTCGGCCAGCTGGAACTGTACCAACATGATAAGGTAGCTAGTTATCGTCGCGATCATCTGGAAGAAGGTGGTCAAACTAATCGTAAGTACACCGGTGCATGAAGGAGGGGGTCGGGTCGATGGGTCGATACTAACCGAAAACATCAACGTGTAGTCAACATCGTACATGCCACAGTTATTGATCTTGAAGTCTTCGTGTAACAGCTCGATAGCGAACGATTCAATCTAAAAGAAACCGCACGCACAGACGGCTCATTTGGCAGCAATGGTTATAGATAGATTTGTGCTTTAAAAGTACTCACGCATCGTTCCACTCTTGGGTTTGGATCGGTTGGTAGAAACTCGTTTAGCAGCACGCCGGTTTTTTCTGCCTGGAAAGTAAAAAAAAACAGAAGCCTACAGTAGCGTCTTGCAGAGCTGCACCAAAACTTGCTTATCGGCTTGGACGAACCTCTTCGGTAATTTCAGAACTGGCTGATACGATGTAGTAAAATTGGATAGCTTCAAACAGGGCAAACAGTATAGAGCTCATGTACGTTCCCAGAGGCACATCCACATCGTTTTTGATGTCTTGCACGATCGACGTATACGCGTAGAATATCTGTGTTTTGGTGCGTTGTAACGAAACGATATCACAAGAGGCTTGTTAGATACGGTGTCCGCTGACCGCTGTTTCGAAAGCCGATCCAATGCATACTTCCGATACAATTAAAGCAAATTGAACGAGCAATAGGCACGCCATCGGTAGCCTCAACAGATGAATGAACGATTTGACATTGCTAGTGACTAGGTGATGATTCCGTTGGACGGATTTTAACGCTTCGTACGTTGATATTTGGCGCGGCAGCTGTTTCAGGTGGCAAGTAGGGGCACGCATTTGCCGAATGTACAGCGATAAGCGATGGTTTAGAATTTCCAAAAAATGTACACCAATGATCAGCGTAACTACGAGCAAGTTCGTAAAGATGGCACTCTGCCACACCGAGAATATGTTTAGCGTCCAGAGTATTCGTGATTGGATGTCGCCGTCGTGTATGAAAAACTGTCCAAAATATAATACAAACAGCGCACAAAGCAGCGTATCGCAAAGGATCATTTTGAGCGCAAGTTTAAGGACGTTCTTTTTCGTGCTCTTCCCTTTCCACTGAACGCAGCTGGCACCGCTGAGGGTGCGGAAGAGTTGCACGAAGCCGTTAAAAATGTCACGAATCACTGGTCTGGCCGGCAGCAGATGGTAGTAAATGAGTGCAATATTCACATAGTGAAGGGAACACTGCATCCACACGAGATAGTTGACGAGTGTAAGCTTTGGATAGCGAATACCCGTTAACAGGATAACGTACACATACGGATAGATACAGAGCAGCGTTAGAGCAAGTGCATGTGACCATACGGTAAGCCATCTGCTGATTTGAAATGATTGCGATTGCTTATTGAAATGTAGCGGTACGAATCCAATGCACTGTGCGGTGTGGAAATGAAGGCGTAGTACAAGCAGCGTTAAGTATCCGTACAACATGGTGAACCGTTCCGAAGGTGTGCGTTTGGGTGACTGGTTGTGTGCGTTGCATTTCTTCGCAATCAATTATTCGCTAGCCGAATTACAGCCGAAGGATGAATAAGTAAACCGGAAGTGGAAATAGGCGCTTCTGCTTACCTCAGAAATAATAATCAAAAATTGATACAGCATTATTAGTGCTAGTGGCATGTTGTAGAACTCGACAATGTTTTGAATACACTTGGTAAGCGCACTGTGATGAGTGCGCAGAATGGTGAGTTGCAAGTAGATGTGGTTGCAAATGAATCGTCTTTCGCGGCCGGTGGCACTGTCTCGGACCTGTCGGTCGGCGTCATCCAGCTGCAGCAGATTGCCGATGACGGTTCGTACCCGTTCGTTTATCAGCCGATAGAGAAACGCTCCCCAGAGGAGGGTCGCTAGGAGTATGTTAAGCGCAGCGACAATCTGCATCACGGCGATCGAATTTAACCAAAAGGCGAGCATATAGGTGGCACCGAACTTGCGCTGCAGCCAGATAAATGTTCCATACCACGTGAAGGATTGCAGCAAATCGATCGCGACGGTTTTGAAAAAAAGCCGCCGCCCCACCGGCGACTCTCCGGCCGGGGGGTAGATGTGCCGGAGCAGAGCACGCGTCCGTTCGATCAGCTCATTGAGCACGTGCAACAGTGGCGTAGGGTCGAACAGTACGTGCAGATACAGCACACCCACGATGATGTAGTTGAGCGTGAACTGAAGCATGACGAGATAGTAGCTGAGCGCAAGGATCGGAAATTCGTGATCCGTGAGCAGTACGGTATAGGCGCAAGGATAGATCACCATCAGTAGCAGCGCGATCGTTCGGCTGTACCAGAGCACTGGGCGGCATTGTTCGAACGTAAACGTTTTGGACGCGAGTGGTAAAATCCCATACAGCTGCCCAAAGCACTTGATAAGCACCAGCACCGCTTTCGTAATGGCGACATCGTGCGACATTGTGAACCACCGTACTAATGCCCTACCGAGCGTGGTTGTTGCACACGGGGCATTGAATTCGAGAGTGATTAAGTTGATTGAAAATGGACCTCGGATAATTAATAAAACTCATCATACGGGAAGAGTTTTGCATGATTAATGCCGTTCGTTTTGTAGGTTGTTCCAGTGACGAATTACCATCAGTTGCTTGTGTTTCAGCAGTAGCACAGTAGTAGCGAGTATCTTGGTGTATGCTTAGAGGATCAGTACATTCGGTGGGGCAAATGTGAGCAGTTAGGAGGGATCAATTCGCCCAATTCGCACCTAGGAATTAGAATCCTTTATTTACTAAGAGTTTCAGAAAGGGCCTCTATGAGTAGCGGAACTAATCGATATTGAGCTGGAACTGTACCAATACGATCAGATACACGTTTACCGTTGTGGCCAGCTGGAAGGAAATGGAAATGAAGTCGGTTTGGCCGTAAAAATTACACCACTTTTCGCTGTCGCTACATACCGAGAATACGAACGCCATATTTAGTACGTACATGCCACCGATCTTGATTCTGGCATCGGTGGCCAATACGGCCAGTGTAAACAGCTCGATGCTGCGCTCCGTGCGTGTGTCTAGCCAAGCGTTGACAAAAACGTTCATTGTAGTACCGGGTCGACGAGCCTAGAAGCGACACATCGTCTTTGCGTTAGTTGCTTAGTTTCGTTTCGCTTGCATTCGGCCCCCACCAATACCTCTTGTGCTATTACGGATGATCCTAACGCGAGCAAGAAACATTGAACCGTTTCGAAACAAATGTACAGGATAGAGTTGAAAAAGCGATGGTAGGACATGTAATCACTACGATGGTTCAGTTGCGCACTCAAGATGTACACGAAGTATATCTTGACGAACGAGCGCGCATAATAGAAGTGAGTGAATTATTGCACTTGTACTTGCCACAGTTAAGGACGATGGCTGTAACTTACCCTCGAGACGATTACAATGAATTGGTTTAGATTCATGAGCAAAACTGGAAGCTGAAATATCGAAACAATTGACCGAACGATCTCGGTTAGCTCCTGATGTAGCGTGCAGAGTCGATCGATGGTGTCGCTAGCGTCACAGCAAATCTGCTGCACTCTGACCCTTCTTCTACTCCAGTACGATTGTTGCGTCTCGAAACTAGCTAACCGGTGGACGGTTCGATCTAACTGTTTGTTAATTTGCCCATAAACGTAGGACCCGAACAGAAGCATCAGCAGCAGCAGGTTCGTGATCTGTGAGCTCATCATAACGACGTAGATGTTAACGGTGCGATACACGTGTGCACTAGTTTCGTGGCGTTTAATTCCACTATTCATCGCGAACAGTGTGCACAGCCCAATGTCTGCAATGAGCATCTTGGCCACAAGGGCGTACACCATGCGCTGTACACTGGCGTACGATCGACTGCTGCACCGTACGACGACACTCTTGCCGATCACGACGAACCGTTGCACGTAACGGTGCAAGCTAACCTCGTGTCTGAGTATCTGATAGAAGCACAGGACCACGGTACCGTAGCGGATGGTAAACTCCGCCAGCACCAGCGAACGAATCAGCAGGGCATCGACAAAGGTAGCGAAGGATAAGGTACCCTCCAGCCAAACGGTACAAAAGCTGAAGCAAACCAAAACCACCGTAGTACATCCGATCGTGAGCGTCCATCGGCGTTTGCATTTGCTGCGCCGCAATCCATTTTGGTTGTTGAGTTCGTACGGGACCAGTCCAAGAATCGAATGAACGTAGTAAAGCGCTCTCAAACCGTACTGAACCATCATGCTCTAATTCAGCCACGGTGGCTGTAAGTGTACGAGTGTACTACGGCTCACTTGCGCACTACACGGGAGCCGGTGAATGGTGGCCATCTGGGCTGGTGATAAATTATGCCACAAATGCTCATTGCAAATTGTGACAATCATTTAACTCAACTGTATGGTACGAACTCCATTAATTATTGAACTCCCCCCCCCCCCCCCCCCCATTTGTTGTGTCCCTTTCCTTTAGCAAACAATTTAGCAAAGTGCTTTGCGGCGAACGAATCGAGGAATCGAGTACACATTGTAGGGCGGTCGCGATCGTTTTGTAATATTATTCGCGATTCCGGATACGCTGCGAACACAGCCATGGCGCGGAAAGGTGTGCTGACCATTGGGGAACGGTGTTGTATCTGGTTGCTGATGGTGGGCGGAGTGTTGCCGTTTCAGTACGTCGTTTCGACGAATCGGTTTGTACAGAGCACTTTCTACTACCGGGGCTGCATTGTGGGAACGGTGCTGTACGCCATGCTGGGACCGTGGTTGTATTGGATCTCAGTAACGCGAATATTGCATCCGGATTCGCAGCTCAACCAATACATGATTGTGGTGCAGTTTTTCTGCATGTACGTCGTAATACTAACGTCACGCTTGAAAACGCTTTCGAACCGTGAAAGACTGTGCCAGCTGCTAAACGCGCTGCTGGCGCTGCGAGAGCAGGTACTGCAAGGACCAGCGAAGGCTACTACTACCTTTCAGCAGGGTTTGGCACGAAGCCTGCTCACGAAACTGATCGTATTCGATCTCGGCATGATGGTGCTAAGTGCAGCGTTCTTTCGCACATTTATAGAGCTGAAACAATCGTTGATTTATTCGATTTTAGGAGTTTGCAATCTGCTGCAAGTCAGCAGCATGAACATTGCTGTTAATTTGCTCATGTTTGTGATGTACAGTGGCACTACCATCTACGTACGCATCAATGCACACTGTAACGATCTGGTGTACGGTTCGAAGGCTCCGAATGAGATCGTTCGGCTGTATCTGATGCACACGGAGGCGTCGCTCGTTGTGCAGAGTATCGTCGAGGTCATCAGCATACCGATACTGCTGTTGAGCGTGTGGTACTTTTTCATCATCGTATTCTCGGTAAGACGGTGTCGTTGGCGGGTCTGCGCCCTCTACGGTATACTAACCACTGTGCTCCTCTACCGTTCTGTACAGATTTTCTACACCTACACCAGCCTTGTGCAGGATCTTGAAGCTGGCTCGACGAATGCACTGCGCAATATAATCAACCCACTGGCGTTCTTTATAAGTGAAGTGGGACAGGTGTACTTTATGGTGTCGAGCTCGGCTACGTTTAGTCGGCATGCGCGTCAAATCATACCGTGTCTCAGCATGTACACTGGCCGAATTACGGATGTACCGGGCGATCGTGCGGTAGAGAGCAATTGTGTTCCTCAACCGACTGTCTCTTGTTGGTAATGAAGCTTGTTTTCCTACATTACAGATCGAGCTACTGACGATCGAGTACTTAAACCGAGACTATGCGATACGCATTAAAGGACTGTTTACCATCGACAACACGATGCTGTTTGGTGTAAGTATGCCTAAGCTTCAGCGCCGTGGGCAATGGATGTCGGTAAAGCGTGTGGGCCTGTGTCTTTACAGATCGTTGCCAGTACCACCAGCTACATGATTATTTTAGTACAATACTACCTGCAGGAATGAGCGGCAAACATAAGATATTCATGTCCATTTGCTAATAGTGGCGGTTGCGGTGTGTGTGTGTGGGCTGTTTCCCCGGGTTCGTTTGTCCGTCCGTCGCTTCAGTTGCTGTACGATGCAGGTCCCACGCTGGTTGATCGTTCTGCAGAGCGTTGTGCTGAAGTTTCTGTTCGCCATTTTGCCGCTCAGTTTCGACCGTCATCGTGAACGGTTTCGAAATCGAACGAAAGATGTGATCCTATCCATCGTGCTGCTGGTGCTCTATGCCATCGTCGGACCGATCGTCTGTGCCGAGCTGTACGTAATGAACTTTAGCGTGGAAAATCAAATAACAAACGCGCTGAGCGCATTCCAGTTCGCTTTCGTGTATTTCTTCATACTGATTGTGCAAATAATATTCATCAGAAAGAAAGCATGTCTGCACGTGCTGCTGAATGAAATGTTTCAGGTGAAGCATGTGCTGGAGCGTATGGTCGCCCGCTCGATGCTGGAGTTTAGGCTGTACACGCTGTTTTTGGTTAAAATTACGGCCGTGGACATCCTGATGCAGCTGGTGGCGTTGTACACGTTCGAGGACAGCACGTACAAGGGGTGGGAAAACAGCGTGTGGTTCGCGAGTTGGCTAACGTTTTACGCCATGATGTACTTTATTGTGGTGATCGAGAACTTCATCCTAGCTGGGGTGCTGATCGGCGCCGTGATGCAGGCAATGGTGAACATCGGCATGAAACGATTAGCCCGCTCACGGCAAGGATCGACAGCCGACCGGCGACCGTCGGTGCTGCAACTGTACATGCTGCACTGCAAAAACGAGGACTTGGTGAAGCAATTTATGGAAACGCTCAACTTTCCCACCCTGATGCTTACTGGGTGGTACTTTTTCATGATCGTCTACTCGGTAAGACCGTGCCCTACCGGTCGGCAACGGAATGCGAGTGATGCGTGTCACGTGTGTCGTGTTCGTCTTGTTCCCGCAGGTCTACTACATGTACGTGTACGCCTTCGAAGCATCGCTGCGCGGCGTGAGAGCGGACGAGTTTAAAGCATACATCAACCCGTTAGTTTTCTTCCTGTACCAGTGCCTACAGCTGTATCTGCTCGTGTTGATCCCTTCGGTGTACACGGATCATGCAAAGAAAATGATGCGCTTATTAAACTACGTCAGCGTCAACCAGCACCATCATCGACCGGGTCAGGAGCGTTTGGTAGGGAGGGAGGGATGGGTTGTTGCAAACTAGAGGACTACTATTGGTGATTGATAGCATATGTTGCATCGTTTCAGATCGAGGTGCTAATGGTGGACTGTATGCAGCGGAATAATGCAATCAGCAACTACGGAATGTATGCCATGAATCGGGCCCTTCTATTCGGGGTAAGGCAGAGCAGCTGTCATGAAACCACGTTGTCATAGCACGCTCTGTTGTCGTTACAGATGATAGCAACGATGACAAGCTACCTGATCATCCTCATTCAGTTTCACATTCAGGAGTATGAATAAGAGTCATCGGGGCGTAGAATATCATACATAATTACTACCAATTCGCACAAACGAAGCATTAAATATGGAACACGGAGTATCAAGCATAAATAGACCGTGCACAGAAATAACAACTAAATAAATAATCAAGCAATGGACTACACTCATAATCGTGTGTCCCATCGCGGGACGCCGCATTGAGTGTTACAATGAACGTGAGCAAGTGGTCCGAACGGTTGGAAAGGTGTATGTGGTCCTTTCTACTAGCATGCGGCACATTTCCATTGCGATTTGATGCCGCCGGACCGGGACGATTCTTCACCAGCCGCAAACGTGCGCTGTACTGCATCGGAATAACCGTGGTGTATGCCGTCCTTAGTCCTGCCCTAATGTATCTCATTTACGAGCATGAACGGATGGCAAACCTGGTTTACCTGGTGAGCATGCTGAACGCGGCGCAGCTAAGCTTCATCTATCTGTTCATGATCGTGGTCAACGTGAGGATGCTAAGCAAAGCGCAGGGTCTCGCCTCAACGCTGAATGCATTGTTCGCGATACGCAATACCATCCTGCAGCAGTGGCACTGTCGTGTCCTGAGCCGGGAGTACGGCAAACTGCTTCTTTACAAAGTTCTTGCGATCGATATGGCACTGTTGCTCTTTTCGCTGATCATGTACTACGTCACGCAGGATGAAGTTCCCACCGGAGCGGAAGTGGTGGTGGGTGTAACCTTTTCCGTGTTTCGGTACGTATTCACGGCGCTGGTAAACCTATACTTGGTGGGGCTGATGATCGTGAGCTTCATTCAAGCATCGATCAACGCGAAGCTGACGAGCCTGGTCGATCGGTCGGAGGAACAAAAGACATCAACGATACGCGAGGTGTACATGGTGCACTGTGAAAACGCACAGCTGGAGAAACAGTTTATGGCGATCATGGATCTGCCGGTGCTGCTTCTCAACGGTTGGTACTTCTACATGATCGTGGTGTCGGTAAGCGGGAAGCGTGGAAATGCTAGCAGGAGGCTAAGAATCTTTCAACGAGCAGCATTCGATTCATTCGCAGGTTTATTACATGTACACCTCAACGATGCTGGAAGTGAGGCGCGGGTTTGGCGTAGAGGACATTGCGAAGTACTTCAACTCGGTAACATTTTTCCTCTATCTGGCCGTTCAGCTGTACTACATGATGTCGATACCGTCACAGTATACGGAACGATCGAAGAAAATGCTGTCCATTCTGGGCGCCATAAATCACCGCTCATAGGGACGTCGAAAGGAGCGTATGGTAAGCTGCAATTGCACCGCGTGTACGTAAATGCAAACGAACGCTAAACCGATCTTTACAGCTCGACTTTATAACGCTGGACTACATGCAGCGGGACTACGATGTCCGGAACTACGGACTGTATGACATTAATCGAGCTCTTCTGTTTGGGGTAAGAAGCCGCCGGGATTGAAATGGCGAAGGAATATTGTTGTTGACGGAATACGCTTCCTTTTCTAGACGATAGCAACCGTGACGAGTTACGTGATCATACTGGTACAGTTCCACATGCAGCAGTATGGGTAGGGCGAAGGGCCGCACCATGGAAAGCCATTAGTCACCGACGACGGCACGCCGTTACAGATGCGCATGAACGCAAAGAATAGGAACGAAAACGGAAGGGAAAGGGAAGGGAAGCGAACAGCAAAACACTTTCTTACACGCACCGCACTGCTGCCCCTTAACGACCATTATCAACGGGCATGGACGCAAAATCATGCGCGTTTGTTTGTTTCGGATGATGTCATGGCCGGCTTCCCCACGCCCTCGACAGCGGTTCCACACTCACACACGCGTACCCATTTAGCAGACAAACGCGGGTGGCATGCTAATGATAGCGAAGTTGTTATTTTATTGTTTCTTTGATCACGCTCTAAGATGCTTTGGGTAATGCAAGTGTATATGAGGAAAAACGAGATAACTGCAAACAAGCAGGCGCGAATAACACAATTTTAGCATTTCAAGCACAACTGCACTCGAAACAACAGGCTGCCCCTTGTAAACAGGAGTCACTGTATGTATGAATGAGAATGTTTGTATAAAGACTGCAACATGTTTTAAAACACTCTACCAGAAAATATGCTGCAAAAACACACACACACAGACGCTACCGAATTACCTGAACGGTACATTCGAACGTTCTACTCTACTGAAGAAAGCGCTTGAGATTTAGGAATTCAGATCGTTTTCGTTCATCTCCACACTGTAAGGCATTTATCCCGGCCGTGGGTGTTGGTTCTCTATCATCACCAATCTACATAGTTGCTGTGTCCTGGGAACAGTTAGTTGGTTCTCTGCGTCCTTCGGCGTACGCATACACACACACTAACTGAACGCTCACGGAAGGCATGCGTGTTATCCTGAGAAAGTGTTGGAGACTGAGAAGAGCCCCATCCAGCTACACACAGAACGGGTTTTTTTCTTCTTCTGCCGTACGCGTGACGGTAGTAGTAGTAGTAGTAGTAAGCTTACACACTAATGGGGAAAAATGTAAAATATTCGGTTCGATTTTGGCGTAAATGGAAGGGGTGATTTTGGAAGCCGGAGACCACTCCCCATCCCCCTACTAAAATGGGCTTGTATTGGTGGACTGGTGATTACTTCATGAACAGGCACAGGATGGTGAAGAGGGTGAGGCTGAGGATCTTCCAGTTGGAAGCGAACCGGTGGGCCGAATTACACTCATCCTGGTCGCACTGGCTGCAGAACACCTCGCGGACCGTGTCCACCTTGAACTTGCCGTCGCACACATTCTGCGCCTTGTAGATGCAGCCCTTCACAATCGTCGCCTTCTTCGATTCGGACTCCTCAATGCGCAGGTGATAGCACTTGTAGTCGGTGGAGGGTAGGGTGGCCGTGTTGGGCTTCAGCACCAGCAGGGAGGCGGCCGACGCGCCCGTAGTAAGTATGGAACATTCGGTGAATTCGGGCACCTTGTCTTTGTCCTTTTCGGCGCTGTCATCCGAGGGCAGAACGATCTCGGTTCCCTGCATACAACGCAGGGCTTGAGCAGCTGCAAAAAAAAAAAAACGTATGAGGGTTACGGTACAGTTCAATTTACCCTCACACACACGCACACACACACACACCCCTAATATGTGTCGGCAAATACTTTCAGTAACTTACCCTGGAAGCTGGCCAGGAAGAAAAAGGCGCTCAGCAGGAACAGTTTCATCTTGATTATTGCTTTCAATTACACAGCACACAACAGACACAAAGAGACGCACACGCACAGACGACTGGATGCGGCTACAATCTGGCTAGAAATAGCGTTAGCGGTTTGATAGGCAACCTAGCGTCGGTCTGTACTTTTGTATGCCGCGATGGCTGTGCGTCGGCTTGTGATGAAGTCAAGCGCAACGAAATGATGTCATAGATAGGGTAGCTACGGTAGTCTCGCTCTCACCTGTTACTGAACGGTGATGTGCAGGAGCGAGAGGTATAGGTGTTTTCACGCAGCAACAAACTCTTGAAGCAGCAATAGATGTAGCAAAATTTGGATAATAATTTTGATCACATATAGCCATAAGGACTAAAATAGTGAAGCACAATGGGTGCGATAATGTGCGGAGAAAAGCAAATCCTACTGGTGAAACAATTTATTTACAGAATTTTTATACAAAAAATCTATTTTTCTAACCGAAAGCATATTTCTCTGCATAGATAAGATAAAACAAGCAGAACAGTTTAAGACGCAATTATAGCCAATTCAGATAAAGCAATAAAACACTACAAACTGATGGAGTTCTACCCAGCATTAGAAGACAACAAGAGGAAGCTTCCGTTCGTTGGCCCTTAAGGGTTTACAGGTTCATCCAAAGGTTCATTTTGGAGCATGCGTTATAAGATTGGAATTGGGCTGTAGTACTTCATCAGAAAAACACTTAACGCACACATACAAATGCACACCGGTTGTAAAACGTATCCAGCAAAACTGTGTGTTGCTGAAAAACATTGAGATGAGTTCTTGCTTCTCATCACATGTTGCCCATCAACCTCACTATGAAGACGGATTTCGTAGCACTGAAAGGGATTTCTTTCTTCTTGGCAAGAGTACCAACTTGGAAGAACATTCAACGTATGAAACGTTTCCGTTAAAGAAACTACTAATTTGGGCGCTCTGTTTATTGGAAAACCTTTTGCAGCACTCCGACCACCAACAGGCTGGCAATCACGAGCACGCTGGCCTTGAAGCTACCGGCCGAATTGCATCCGTCATGCTCGTTGCACCATCGGCAGCCCGTCTGCACACCGATGCGGACCTCGCCCGGACAAACGTCAACCGTATCGTAGGAGCAACCGCGTGCCCTCAGAGTATTGTCATTATCTTGGACCACCAGCTCGAAGCAGCGCATTGCCGGCGACTGGATGATCTGAATCGTCGGCTTGAAGGCGGCCACCCTTACCATGCCGAGGGAGGCCATGCTGGCATCACACTCGACCAGATTTTCCTCACACATACTTTCACTTTCCGTGTGGTCACAGGAGTAGCAGGAAAGGGAAGCAGCTAACCGAAATAACGCGAGAGCGAGTTAGTACAGGACAGCGATCGAAATGACCCCGTGGGTCCAATGGGTCAAGAATTACCATTTTGTACGATGCACAACACTAAAACACCCGCGAGAATTTGCCTGAAATGAGTCATCGTTAATTGGGAAGAGTAAGGGGTGTTGGCACTCGAGACACAATTTGACGACACAATTTGGCTGCAGCGATATGATGGGCGCGAGCAACAGCGAAAAACTGTTCCTATCACACGGCCAGTCACCTCGAAATGGGTACATTTATCAGTTTTATCAAACTTCTTATCAAAGTGCTTTCGCACATGTGGGCATGCGATAAGGCTGTTACGCGTTGATAGCGATTAGCTGGACTTTTGTGTGGTGTGTGTAGTATTGGGAGACATCATAAAAATTCATTGCTAATAATAACGTGTATTTGGTGCAACTACACTCAATCGCTGTTGCTGTTGAAATGATAACGGACGATGATGTCACGATGTTACTGGGTCTAAATTCCTTAGAATTTGCGTTAAATTATAAGAGGATGTGAAATTTACTAGATGATATGCAAGAAGGGATGACTCTGTAGTGGACAAAGATTCTATAGTATTCTACCATACAGACGGTCAGGGACAAACCGGTTCAATAACGACATTTGAACACGCTGGCGAAATAAATGGCGGGAAAATAATGGTGCGTAAAGCGAGAGAGCGAGTACTCAACCGGAATGAGTGAAACAATGAAAAATGCTCTTTTCATTCCCATCCGTGCTCACCGGCGTCGTTTAGTAGGCTCTTCTCCACCATCTCGCGTTCTCTCGCGCTCTTAACTTAGAAGCAACAGCCAGCACCAGGCACCTCCATGGTCGGTACTGCAGGGAACATCCCAGAGTGCTACACTCCGGCCCGGTCGCTATGGTAGCGCCCGTGATGGAGCATGGTCGTCGTCGACAGCGTTGAGCACAGCGTTTCATCCTGTCAGTTGCTTGGGACTGCTGGATGTAAACGGATCTCAGGGGCCGGAGAACCATCAAACCAGCCAATCGCCCACCGCCGTCGATGATAGTGTGTTTGGGTTAAATTTTGAACCGTTTTGTCAACTGTTGGTGGGGCCACAATTGTTGATAACGAAGTGCAATGGTACATTAAGCTAAGCGAAGGGAAGTGATAGTGAGGAGGAAAGCGGCGGATGGTAGTTGTCTTGCGAAGAAGCGGGCAACGGACGCTCCAAGAGACGTCGTGGAAAGGCAGCGGCCGCTGGTGATTAGCTGGTGTGAAATTGCGTGTACAGTTACGATCGAGCATGTTGTAGGTGTATGGCAATAACGAACCTCGAGACGCAACTCGAGCATCGTCCCAGCCGCTGGGCCGGCGGCAGGTGAGCCAGACTGACTGGCTGTTGAATAAATAATTCGGCAAAGCTTTTACTGTGAAGCCAAGTGAAGGAAAGTGGATAATTGAATGTGCAAGCATTAATCTGCAGCGCGCTGCTCATCGGGGTAATTGAAATTGCGGCAAGTGTTTCCGAGATTTCGCGGGCGCGTGAGCTTGGCCAAGATGATGGTCCGGGAGGACGCGACGGAGCTGGTGCGCGTTGATCTTGCGAAAGGTAAATATTAGAATATACAATGACCGGGGCGACACTGGAAATATGTATCACTCCAAAGGTGTTATTTGACTTTTGACGAAGCTGTCAAACATCAAACATACCTTAATGAGTTCGGATGAAGTTGGCTTTTGATGGCAGTTCGCTTACGCTATTTATTTGGTTTGGGGCCCGCACAACCCCACAGTGATCCGAGCAAACGCTGCTTAGTGAAATACGGGCCACTCTGTGGATTCGATGTGTTGTTGTTGGTTTGCGCGTTGCTAGTAGGACAAGGAAACGGGCTACTAGATTGGGGTGCGCGAGGGGCGCGATAATGTTGACAATGTTGCCAAAAGCGCACGAGCGCACGAGCCGTGTCCACCATTCACCGGTTTCGTATTTCTAATGGCATTTTCTTCACAATAAATTGAACCGCGCTGATGGAATGTCCATCAATTTCCGGAAAGATAAACAACACGAAACCAACACGATCTGCGAGCCGCGTTTTGGCCGCGTAATTGTGGCTGTGCTGTGTTTGGTTCAAAGAACGCGCTATCGACGAATCTATTCGTCCGTCGTGAAAAGGACAGAAGCAAACCACAGGGAAAGAACGAGCAAGAGAGCACAAGAGGACTATTATTTCGGTAAAATAATAAGCACCTTTTCCGGCCAGCTTGCAGGACTAAATTCAAGAGATTATAAGCATTATCGCGCCTGTTAATCCCTCATTCGTCCTTTGTAAGCGGAAAAGAAATTAATCTCGCTTTAATTGCATTTGTTCAAGTGTCGCGCCTCTTGTTGCACGTTCTAGGTAAAGGATGCCCGAGCGCTTGATTATAATGGTGCAATGAGTCGCGCACAATGAGCATATTACATCCTCCGTTGATTTTCCCCACTTTTGACTTGACCCCCACCGGCTTTACAGATTGAAAAGGTTCCCCGCACACACTGTACAGGTGAGAAATGTTAAAGTTGAAGGTGAGCAGCAGCGATGTAGTAATGAAGGTTGATTTAGAGAGCAACGGCAACAGCAACACGCCTCAACCGGAACCCGGAGGCGACGGTATCGAATTGCAATTTCCGACAAGACGGAAGGATGCCGATGGAGGGGGCGGCTGTAGTATTTGCGCTGGTCCTTGGGGCGTACCTGTTGCTAAATAGCAGATCCAAGGGCCAAAGAGTGCCACTGTTTTGATGAACAACCGCCAGCACCGGCACCGGCATCGGCTTTCGGTTGATATCTACCGGAGTGTGGTGTACAAATCAAACTCCCTAGCTTTAAGGTAATTAAACAAGGAGAAAATGATAATGAATTTGTTGTCGCTAATGAGAATTCTATCCCACTGCTATGCTGTGCGCCGGTACTGCAGGCAAAAATAAATAACTAATGGATCGTGAACGATAATAACATTTGGTACGCATTGAAGAGGGAAGAGGGAGACAGATAGAGAGAGGGGGGGAGTGTGTATGGGAAAAGGAAGATTATCCCAAGGGCTAATTAGGATTATATTAATAAAAGGGGCAAAATGTCAGTGGGTTGACGGCTAACGAGTATCCAACTACCATCTAACTATTTGGAGTGGGTTTTTAGTGCTGCGACAAGTACGTACCGAGCACGGATGTCAGCACGAATCGATCAGTTCCTTGGCGATAATTTTAAATATTAACAAGAACAGTGTTGCAATAAATAGTTTGCCGCTAGAGAGCAAACTGGTTCCAATTAAGGCAAATCCTCTTAACCAGAGTTGTGAGGGAAGCAGTGCAGAATATTTTCATTCATACATCACCCATACCTTAATCTTCTTAAAGAGAACAACCTGGCACGCTTCTTCTTGTTGCGCGTATCGCTGGTAACGCAGGTTCACGCAGCCCTTTTTCTCGAACGATAGATGTTTATGATGATCATGATGATGGCGTATGGCGAAAAGGAATCACGGCGCACTGAAGCAAAAGAATTCATGGAATGTGTACAATTTTTGGTGTGAAATATGGCACCGCGCACTGTGTGCGATTGAGGTGTGTGTGTGCACGGGGAAAAAGCGTTACAAAGTAAAGAAGCAGCATAGTCGTGTGTGGAGAGATGGAAAGAAGGCGATCGGAATGTGATTTCCCAGCAAAACAGCTCCCCGGTGGATTATATGCGAGTGTGTGTGTGAGAGAGAGAGAAAGAGAGGAAGACAGCTTGCTAAGATCTGGAGCAGCGCTTAGAAGGTTGATAAGCCATTAGTAGCGAACGACCGAAAGACTCACATCAGAGTTTCTGTTCTTTTTTTACTACACCACACATGAATCATTGAACGCGAGTTCAATTCGCTTGAAATTAGCGCTTTTTGCATCGTACGCTCGTTCCACGGCTTTCGGTCGTGTCGTGGCCGGAGGCAAAAGGCACATGCCGAAGGAAATACACATTGGCAAAAATGACAGAAGCGAGTAGCTGCACTGATCAGGGATTATACATCTTCATCCGCTGTGAGGTAGTAATTCGTTTACGAACAGATAAGACACCATTTCAAGCGCGGTAATTCCCTTTCAGAATATGGATGTTTTAATAGATGGCGAGTGAGTGAGTGAGCTTACGATCAGCAGTTCAATCCTTGGGTCCTTTTATGCCTCTTTTTTCTCCATGCATTGGCAAATGTCGCATCGACGGATGAATTCAATGTAAAAAGTGTTTATTTGACCTGGAGTGCTTAAAATGAGTGAAAGTGAGGGAATTATTGGAAAAATTGCATTACCCAATTAGTGCGCGCATTCGGTGAAGCGTATTAAAAAAAAGGGTGAAGTAGTAATTGATAGCCTGAACCAATTTTCCAATGTGCATTTCGCTTTTTGTTTTCTCTGATTTTAATACCCACTCGGGCGAGAATGTATTTACACTGTATTGATAGGAGAGATAGGGAAAAGACAAAGTGATAGCAACAACAGGTGCATTTGATTATCGAATAGATCAGAAACAGAGGTTTTGTTTGTTACACTATGTTTGTAAAGTTACGTATTGTGTTGTACAGGAGAGGGTAAAGGATTTCAAATGGCACTCGTATCGAACTGTAACACTATTGCAATCAATCAACTTGCATAATATGTTACGATTGCGAGTTTTTCCAGATAAATCAACAGCAAATTCGTTTTTTTCCATCCCTCCCCCTCCTCCCCCCCCCCCTCTTCAATGAACAGTTTGAAATCCAACAGTCGAAGGTCGAAATCGAGAAAATAGCATCAAATTCGATCCTGGTCATCAATGGCCATATTAAATTAAGGCAGAATTGATCAAATTTCGCACATTACACGCGTCGTGTGTCTGTGTGAGTGTGAGTGCGTGTGAGTGTGTGGACGTACGTACGTGCTAAGCAGCTTCTTCACTACTGTTGTTACAGCGAACGGGAGCGCCTACTTCGGTCAGACGGGCATGATCGACGCTGGAGGCAGAGTAGGCGACGGACAGGATGGACAGATACAGTTCGATAGGCTCGAGTTCGAAAGTCCGGAGGATTTGATGCGCCATCTCTACTACACCTGCATGCGGTCAAACACGAGCGAGCCACCGTGGACCACCGATGGTAAGTTTGTTGTGGCGCCGATGATGGCTGGCGGAAGCTTAACTAAATCATTGTCGTCCTACCTATGGTAAGGTGCGACCTCGGAGGACGAATCTCATCTGTTGGTGACTCGAAATTTACTGCAGAGTAGCACTTATTTAGAAAAAAAAGTAAGAGCGAGTAACTGCTAATCTCGATGGGAGTTTTCCTTGCCTGTGAACTTGAAACTTTCGAACGAGTTTTCTTCCCAGGCTCCGTATATACCTGATGTCACGGCACGGCCTGCTGCGGAAGGTGTCGGTCTGCGGGCACTAAAGTTAAACGTGTGGGAAAAGAAAGACTGGTCGGACTTGCACCATCGGAAGCTAATCGCGTTTGACAGTGGCGTGTTTTAAACGGAACAAGGTGGTGTAGCTGAAATTGAGTTACAGCTCAAGTTAAGTTGGGGTGAAAAGTCGAGCGTAAAAGTCAAAGGCTCAACGTGCTCGGTATCGGAGCCCGACCGATTGGCGCTGAACTGACTGCGGAAGAGGACGACCTCAGGCGAAGATTGTAGGGGAAACGAAATTGATTCCCGTTTCCAGGTGCTGTGCTGTGGCCATCCATTCCGGGCGCTCGGATCTTCCTTCGGAAGGGAAGTTGAACGATGAATCTTTCAAATTGGTGGTCCGTGGTGAGCAAACTGTGAGTCATTCGCTTTTAACTTTGTTGGAAGGGAAGTTGTAAAACTTCGTTCGAATGACATCTCGGGCCGCGGGTGTGTTTGTTAGGCGGATAAATAAGAAAATGAATAGCTCCTGTTAAGTTTGACTGTAAACTGGAATGTATAGTGTTTTGTTTGAAATCAATCATAATTGTAGGAAATAGAGCTCCACTGCTCACAATAGGAAAAGCCGGCCTTTTCCACCTGTTCAACGATGGTTTTGTGCAAATGGGGAAGCACTACACCGAATGAACGAATTCGCCCGCACGATGAGTCGCATTATAATGTAAGCCCCATTGGTTTGGTTCGAGATGGCTGGGATTTGGACGGGAAAGAGTAATGTTTATGAGCTGCAGACCGGAGCATTAACACGGACGATTTAATTCGTGAATGGCTTCGTATGGTTTGTTTTGCCAGGAGCTTTCCGGCTTCATTCTGCAGTAACAAGCGCCATTAATATTAATCTGCGTCGGTGGAATAAATGATTCCCACAATGTGTGCCGCCGGCCGGCCGGTCGGTCGGTGTTTGGTGTGAATTCAACCGGAATGTGTAAACTCGATTGAACTGAATCCGGCAACTCCGAAGACGAGGGTAATCCGTTGTTCCCCAAAATTCATTGACACATTCGGGGGGGATTGAAGGTCTATGCGATGAAGTAAACTCCAGCGCTATTTATATTGTGATACGTGATAAGAATGTAAAGCCCAAGCTCAAGAACTCAGAGCTTCAGTGACACATCTGTAGTAACGTTGTAAAGCAGACATGCCAAATGCATTAGATAGTGCTCGAATCCAGGCATTAGTGCCATTGCGAAGCTGTCTTTGCCGTGGTCCATTAGACGTGTGGTGCGGGAACTGTGAACCTGCAAGTGGGATAGCCCTTTAGTGTAGGTTTGTTTTGACGTTTCCGTTTTTACAGGTAGTACGGTGTTTTGCCCGCGCCGGTTCGACGGATGGTCCTGCTGGGAACCGACGCTGGCTGGGACGGTGGCGGAAAACTGGTGCCCAAAGTTTGTGCTAGGCTTTGATCCACGGCGGCTCGCCTATCGCACGTAAGTAGCACGAGATCTGGCTCCGAAACTTCTTCCAGCTTCCCGGCCAGTGCTCCGACTCCCTCGAGCGGTGATGGTGCTTTGCTCGAGGGAAATTAGCTTATGTATTTACCCCTCCCAAATGGGGCATGGAATGGAATGTGTTACATGTTTTTCTTCCTCTATTTTACACATGCACGCCGCACACAGATGTCATGAGAATGGGTCCTGGTTCGTACATCCACACTCCGGACGGGAATGGTCCAACTACACCAACTGTATCGACACGGAAGATATGCAGGTACGGTACCGGGGCGGTGGGCTACAGGGGGTTGTTACTTCATTAGTTTGCGTATTATTTTCAAATTTCACCCATAACTCCCCCTCAGTCTCGTCCGAGAAAGGTGTACGTACATGAAACGATAATTAAATAACAATCATTCTTGTGCGTCCCTCATCAAATGTCATCAGCCTTGTTGATGCCGTCCCAGCCACAGGAAGTGTTCGCGCGATATGGCGATAAAGTAAATTTGACAACATGAGTAATGATGTACAGAGTCTCGATCTGGACACACACACTCGCCAGACGACACCGCCAGCAATGTGAGACGTTGTGCGCTTTGGCCATTAGTTTTATCTCGCTTGCTTCTTCAACGGGCGATAAATTGATTGTTGTTTAGGCTACCGTGGAAGGAACATAAGACGGCGATACAGCAAGCTGTCGATTAGTCGATCGAGACGATGGGCATACATCGACTCCTTTGTTTGACTGGCTTGACTCTCTTTGGTGAGCTTTGTCGTTCATAGCGACGTGGTGGGTCGCGGGGGGGGGGGGGGGATTGTGTTGTCATTTTTGGCTGTTGTGAGACTAGTCGCCGCCTGCTCTGGTAAGCAATCAACACGTCCTGGCGACGACATCATCCACACCATTTGCTCGCGCCCGTTGATGTGATGCGGTTAATAAGAATGTACAAAAAAAGAACCACCATAACATTTATGCCCGATTACGTCGTCGTTTGAATGTTGATGCGCTTGATTTGAGCTTTTCGCAATGTGTTTTTCATCTCATTTCTTTCAAACAAATCCAAACACGACGGGACTGTGGGGACTGTTGGCAGGACTTGGGTAAAACATCTTTTCTTGTATGTGTGTGTGTTGAGATGCTTTGGCATTTAATTTTGTCATATTGTTAAACTTCATCCCTAACACGCGCGCGACCGCCCATTTCCCAGGGACAAGTGCCGCGGGCGTATATCGTACAGCGAGCGCATGTGGCATGTTTACCCTCATTTAACTTTACGAATTAATGTTTTGAATTCAATTTTCCTTCCAGCTTCGTCGGTTGGTAAACGACATCTACATCGGTGGATACACGGTTTCGTTCTTAACGCTAATTATATCACTGTGTATTTTCCACAGCTTTCGGTAAGTTTGCCACCAGCTTCTCCAGCGCGCTGCATATAAAATTCGCTTTAAAGATACAATTTCCAACAACTCCCAGTACAAGAACACAGAACCACATGTCCAGCAAAGCAGAGCGTGTCTAGTGATGTAGTTAATGCTCCTCTCCTCCCTATCTATGTCACCGCTGACGAGAGTATGTGATCATCATTTGTCCGAAATATCTTGTCCTCCTTTCATTCCCCGCGTGCGCATCCCCGCACAGCGCTATTCTGGCACAGGGGAGGGAGGGAGGAGTCGTTGTTTTTTGGCCGATGGATAGATACGGCCAAAATGCCACACACACACAAAATGTGAATTGCTTCAATCGTGGTCGTTTGAAGATGATTGATGATAACTAGTTTTTCTATTCGAGTTGACTTACGGTGAGTGAAGCGACTCCGACAGCCATAAGGGAAAGCTTCCGTGTGTTATGTTTTTTCTTTCTTGAGCCCCACTTTATGGCGCCAGATTTTATTTTCAGGGCTCAATGGTGGAAATGGTCGAAATTCGCCGACCTACAATAAGATGGAAAGCTTCAAAAGTCGATGCGAAAACCGCCATTCCAGTCAGTCAGTCAAGTCAGTTAGCTGACCATCGGTTGAATAATTGATCGCCGTTGAAATGCTATCCCGCTCCCCAAACGCTCAACGACATGGAATGAAACACGTGCAAAAGTATTTTTCTCCGCATTTCAACAACGGGAACATGGAAAAACATGGAAAAACGGATGCTAAATCCTCCTTCGGTTACATCACTTCTGGAAAAGCGGATGTACCACGACCATGATGCTGGATTTTCGCGGAATGTGGTGGTTTGAAGTGGACGTTTTTTTTTTGTTTGCCTTCTATGTTCGAATTCTCCCGCCAGTGGAACTGAATCTCTCGGCCAACCCCACCACCCTGCCCCCTCCCCCTGCTTATTAAACCGCCTTTAATGCGCTGAGTGTGAATGAGTGTTCAAAAAGTTTGTATTTTTGCACGATAAATCTCTAACCGGACGGAAATTTGAGCGTTGCGGTTGTTGGCTGTTAACGGGCAGTGGTACACTACAGGTACTTTTTGCTGTTGAGTTTGGTTTGCGGACTGGGTGGTTTTAAGTGCTCCCAGTGGAATTGCCGCAGAACGAGGGATGTGAATCAGGAGAAAGTGTCAGGTTCTTGTGGACTCTTAATCAATCTTTATTCTGAAGTGTTGCTCTGGTCAGTTGCGTGGAGTGGTGGACTGTTTCCACTGGCTTGTTCGTTAACGCGTTGGCGACGCCATGTCAGCGAGGGATAGGAGAAGAGTGGGGGGGGGGGGGGCGAGGGAGGGAGTGTAATTTGTTGTTTTTGAGCCATTCTGGGGGAGCAGCGTGATGGCCACTTGAGAAAATTAAGCATCGCAACAGTGATCGTGCCGTGCCGCCCGTGCCAGTGTCAGAGTGTCGGTTAAATTTCGTGCAACCAATGCAACACAAGGGCGCCGAGGAAGAGAGACTCCGTGGAGGTCAAGAAGGTGGCAAGCATTATGTGCCCTTCACATTGTTAAACATTCATCTCGAAGAAGCTGGTTCTGCTGGGAAAGCAAAGGGAAGGCAAATTGAAAAACTTTAGTCGACAAATGGACGACAGACTGGGCGAGAAAATCCAAACCATCGGTCACTGCTCTGCTTCTCGGTGTATTTTTATCGAACATTTCGTGTAATGTTTATCTTAACGAAGTTTTCAACTGTTTCTCTCTCTCTCTCCCTTTCTTGGCAGGACGCTGAAATGCACCCGCATACGGATACACATCCATTTGTTCACCTCCTTGGCGCTAAGCTGCCTGTTCTGGATCGTCTGGTACAAGTTTGTCGTGGAGGATCCGGATGTCCTAAATGCAAATACGGTAAGCCGTTGGCAGATGGAAGATGGAAGGTAATGGGTTGTACCGAAAAAGGGTCTTCCAATTTGCGTGATTTGCACGGGGTCGTCGGTCCCCGGTCCGTTGGGGATATTAACGCTCGATCCTTGCCAGAGAGTAATGTATGGTGTGTTGTTCGCTCGTTGTCGTTTCGGTCGTTACTAGTTGGTTTGTTCAGTTTGTAAGCTAATTCATGAACAATGCAGACGCAGAAGAAACCTCACAGAAACCCTCTCCCCCCCCCGAAGAAAAGGTGTGCAAAAGGGTGCTTCCCGGTGCTGCTGGTATGGAAATTCCTGGTGCAATCGTTCGTACCAATGTTCGTTCTGCGTGAGCAACAGGCGTGTAAAACACACAAAAGCGACAAGAGATGCCAACAATTTAGCGGTGGGGTGGTGAATTCCATTGTACACCTCGGAACATAATGTTGTTCCCTGGCACCGACTTGGCAAGTGCAGAGAGAGGCCAAGCAGCAAGAAGTCCCACGGCACAATGGAGAAAGAAAGAAGCATTATCATAAGCCAAAAGAGCAACAAAGCGAGGGAACTTTCTTGGTGACAACAAACCTGTGCGGAATACATGATGCAAAGATGTGCGCCTTGGACAAGGGAAAACTAAAGATCGCAATAGAGAAACGGTGCTCGTAATCAGAACTAGAAAACAGAAGGTAAGCCACGCTACGGACGGACGAACGTGCTACGGTGTTCGGGGCTGCTTATTTATTTAAAACTTGTATTATGTTTTTTTTTCGCCTCTAGCTGCTTCGTTGGGCGTGCGAGACCTGGAGTCGGTTGGCCCGCTAGACCGGAAAAGCGTTTTAATAACATAAAGTTAGGGTGCGAAAAAATGCGCCCTTTACGCCACACGCCGCCGTGTTCTAGGAAGGGAAATAAATTCATTTAGTCAAGGCCCGTTTTGTAGCAGCAGCATCACCGGTGATGGCGTTATTTGGCCTCTATCGCGGAATTTCCTTGTTGCAAGAAAATATATGTGGGAAAATGGGTTAGCACAGGACGCGGAGACGGCCGTGACATAGGCGGGGGCTTGTGGCCCACTGAACTGTGGTGGCACCTGATCCGAAGCCGAGCGCACATTTCGCTGGCGTTTGATTGTAGGCTTCACCGAATGATGTGTCCGAATGATGGTAATTAACGATTGCAGGCAGCCTTTGAACTGAGCGCCGTTGATTGGAATATGCCTGAAATCGATGCAACTGTGAACCATACCATGCGGTTTGGTGATGTATCAGCAGCGGGTCCACGGTAATTAGGTTAATATTCGTTCGACCCGTTCGGAGTGAGAGATCAAACGATTGAATGGGAACGCGTCAAACACGATACTGTTACCATTGATTGGAAGCCACAGAAAAAGTAATGTACACCAATCTCGCTGTAAATCATAACAGAACGAGCATTTAGCATGGAAATTCAATGACGCGTCAGATACATTCGTTTAATGCGGATTATGTCCGTAGGCAGCAATCAGCATGATTCAGTGGGCAAAACCGGAAACGTTGAAGAGCTTAAATTGGTTAGTTGTGATACACACTCGGCAGATGATATTTGGTCACTTTTTTATGCTACCCTTGGGTTTATACACGTTCCGTCCACTTGGTTATTTCCCCTGCTAAAGATGGCAACGTTTTGGCACGTTTTAGTGCTTCTTTGGTGGAAAAGCTTACAGAGTAGCGGAGAACAAAAACAACAACGTACGCTGACCTTGCTGGGCGCAGAAGGAAGAACCATATTTCACACCTTATACTCTCTGTGCAACAGATGCGCAGTTTTAGTGTTTGCCCAAGTGGTGGCCGTACTGCGTTGATACGGCACGTATCGTATGAGTTGGTGTGCAGTCCTGCATGAGGTTTCCGGACAGAATGGCAGAATAAACCCCAACAAGGATGTAGGCAGCAAAGCGGATGGACATTTGTTGGTTAATTGAGAGAGGAAATAACATAAAGCAGTAGCATTTTTGGTGCAGTATCAAGGGTAAATCCTTCGCACACCACCGGGAGAAGGATGCATGTTTTATGGTGTTTTCGTACAGAGACGAACGCGCGCGTGGGTTGGAAGGTCTTCTGCTGCTGCTGGTTGTGATTAGTTTCGGCATAGTTTGCGTCTTTGTGCTCGAAACCCACATGTTGTGCGGGTTAGAAACTTTGGAGGTCGTTGTGGCACACTTTTACCGCACTTTCAAGTGTGGTGAAGATAATTGTTAAAGTTAGAGCAAAGCCAAAAGATGGACAAACTGACCGTACGACGCATTGGGTCGGTTGTGGGTTAATTTCCCCATAGATAGATGGGGGGGGGAGTTGGGGGTTTAACTCTACTCGTATTTCCAGGCACTTACTCCTGCCGATCTACCTCTCCCTCTCTCTCTCTCCCTTTGTTTTTTTCCTCTGCCTTTTCCGATCCATCACCTCAGCCATTAACCTCAATTTGCGTTACTGTTCCGGGAAATTCGTGTGCTTACAAACAATCTTCTTTGCAGGGTTGGTGCGTCGGGCTGCACATTCTGCTACACTACCTGATGCTGGTTAATTATTTCTGGATGTTCTGCGAAGGACTACACCTGCATCTTGTGCTAGTTATAGTAAGTATATGCGCACACCCAGGAGATTCCCGGGGTCGGCGTGAGTGTCATCGGTATTGTGCTTCCCGGCTGCTCGAGATTATCGAAGAACATTCGATCGGTTTGTGTTGTCTGGGCAACCGTGTCCTGACACTGGCACACTGGCCGAGCACACTGTTTGAGCACACTGCAGAAGCTGCAACCAAGCTATCGATGTGTGTAAGACAGATAAGTAGGCATGGAAAGGCGCTTGAAAACGGGTACAAAGTTAATTTCACTCCCTTCGCCGGGCTTGGTTGTGGTGGTTGGTGGTCTGGTCAACTTTTGCCAACGATTAAGCCGCACGTCAATTGACTCGTGTGTCCTTTTTGCGAATTAGGTATGTGTTTGTGTGTGTTGTATGATGGCTGGTGATAACTTTATACAGTGTGTGACTTCATTCAAAACTTCCCGCCGCAAATTCAGTGCGCCATACTCTAACGTGAACTATCGCATCGACCCGTCGGTCGTTCCGGTGATCGAAGGATGATCGGGGTTATCGAAGAATGAGGTCATTTCCTCATTGGAGCACATTTTCTCTTCGATTAGGATGTCGCACGATGAGGACACGACAGCGACGACGAAGTTGTTTGCTGAAACCGGTCACCGGCACCAGGCCGGATGATGGCCATCAGAACAACACCGGTTCTGCACAGTCCCCGGAGGACTTTCGAAACCACCAAACCAACCAACCAACAGACGCACACACACACACACACTCGGGTGTACGACACTGCTATCTTTGCAGCCTGTTGCTTTCGCTGAAACGGGGGTATCGTCTTCCCGACAGCTGTCCTTGCCATTGCCACCCAGTGCGCTCCGTCCTGCTCCGTGTTCTTCGTGCGTCCTCAGCAAAAAGCTGACTTTGGTCAGGCCGGGGAGTGAACATATCGTGCCGTGTGCTGTGTCCTGGGGGGGGTATGTGGTTTTGGTTGCCTGAGATTGATTCATGCCGCCCGAGCGCCAGAGCGTCCATTGGGTTGGTGCCGTTTGCTTCCCTTTTCTGTTCGATTTAATTCCATTCGTTTGATTTTTCCGCTTTTCCACCGTCGTCGCCGACATCACATACGTACGGACGCGTTTCTCTCCGTTTTTTTTTTGTGTCCTGTTGACTGCCGGCAAAAAGGTCTTCATCAAGGATATTGTCGCAATGCGTTGGTTCGTCACGATCGGCTGGATATTGCCGATGGTGCTGGTGAGCCTGTACGCCCTCGTCCGCAACACGCAGCCACTCGATACGGAGCAGTAAGTATTTTACGACACACAGTGATACATTTTCAGAGTGTTGGCGCGAACTCTTTTTTTACGAGATTGTTTGCGATACTTCGGAATTAGATATATTGACGTGGCTGGTTTATATGAGAAGACCCAATAGATAGAGGAGTGTGAGATAAGAGGGAAGTTGTTTGGGTTAAGGTTGTTTCTCCCCCTTCTTTATCATTGGCCTCGGAATGGAGTGAGGTAAAGTTTTCGTCTGCCTTGTGCACGTTTTTACGGGCACCAAAACGCCAGAAGGGAGGCGCCCCCCGCAGTTACACTCCTGTATGATGGATTATGAGCAGCAGTAGCATCCTAATTGATTGGGTGTTGATGGTCGACGAAGCAGGAAATAAATGTGGCTTTATGAGATTGTTAAGAGGAAAATAGGATCGTTGCACCGTGTTCAAGGTATTCGGTACGTGACAGGGAAACGGAAACATCGTAAGGTAGGAGCGACGCAAACTGAGCAAAATAAGAGCGGATGATTGGTTTTTGCGGTGATTTTAGGAGCTTGTTTTAGTCATACCGTACTTGATAGAAGCAGTTAAGATACTTCCGCTGATTAGGCTTTTCGATTAGGCAACGATTTCTATTGCCAATCTGTCGTCCAATCTGATGATGACCTTTACACCTTTCCCAGCTGCTGGATGAACGAAAGCCATGCCATGTGGCTGCTGACGATTCCGGTGTGCTTTTCGCTAGTGGCCTCACTGGTGTTTCTTATCAACGTCGTCCGAGTGTTGCTGACGAAGCTAAGCTCCACCTCGCCCCATCCAGCACCGCTCGGACTGCGGAAAGCGACGCGTGCCACCTTGATTCTCGTGCGTATTCTCTTCCCACTGCGGGACCTGCTCAATTATTGCCAATTTCCTAACACCGGGGGCGCGAACGTCGACTCCTTTTTCCCGCTGCCCTTTACAGATTCCCCTGTTTGGTCTGCAGCACATCCTGCTGCCGTTTCGGCCGGAGAAGGGCTGCTCGCTGGAACGGTACTATCAGATCGGGGCCGCCCTGCTGATCAGCCTGCAAGGTTTGTGCGTTTCGTGCCTGTTCTGCTTCGCAAACCACGACGTCATCTTTGCGGTGCAGTGCTACCTGAGCCGATTTTTCCCCGACCTCGTGACGCACCCGTTTCTCGAGAGCAACGGTGGGCAGCCGGCCACGCAAAGCCGCGACGTGGTCGTATGACTACTGAACGTGCGTCGCTCCACACCGACGAGCATAAGCCCGCGCGAAGCGACTCCCCGCGAGCTGGCCCAGTGTGCCGTATGAGCCGTGTGTCTGTTGCTGTGGTGTCGTTGTTGTCGGTGGAAAAGGAAAACCCCAGCGCCAGAGGATCCATTGGCTGCGGTCAATGAAATCGCCGTAGGTGTCCTTCGCGATGGCGAGATTTTGGGGGTTCAACTCACATGATGTATGTGCTGCTATGAATCCGTTGGTGTTCGTATTTCGGTGTTTCTGTGGTAAATAATAATGTGACTGCGTGTACAAAATGTAATGTTCCTGAAGCACAAACACAAATGTGTAGCGAGAAGGTGGTGGCACGGGATCCACTACATTTTGGGTGACTAAAAATATGTTTAACAATACTAGCTGCAAGCGGAGCGTTGGCCGCATTCAGGACTGCATCCTGTAGCGCACATCCGGCACCAGAATCGGGTGAACGAAGAGAGAAATAAAGAATATTTTTACTTGAGCAGCAGCGGCAAAAGGCGTTTTCGTTGCCGTTGACGGTGTTCAAATGCAAACCGTGAGAACTTTCCAGGAATCGCTTATCGGTGCGGCGGGGACCGGATCGCACGGGCCACGGAGAAAGGTAAATCGATTTCGTTCAATTTTCAAACAGCAGGTACAAGCAAAAATAAAATATTACCTATCGACATACGTACCATTCCCGGCCGTGACTACAGGTATGGGTTTGCATTAGGATGGCAAACGGAAACGGATGGAAGACACGAGTATGTGGCTCGAGACGATCGGTTGTAGGATTAAATTTTCATAAGAAACGTTTCGTACGGGCCATGCAAAGCAAAGCGGCAACACTGGAGTTGATTGCATTGCGTACAGTGGGCAGTTGCGGTGTTATGTGGTGCCATTTGTTGACTTTTTAATGATTAACTTGTCTTTTCTTTATTCAGTACACAACCTTTCGAACCAAAACTTACAAGTGATAACAGGTGGGGGATTGAATTGATATGAAGAACCTTGACATCGGCCCGTAATCAGGTCGACATGCCTGGATGCTGGGTGGATCGAAGTGCAGACAGTTGACGTGTAGAGGGCGCTGTTCCGTATAACAAACTGTACGCGACAACCGTTATACCAAACAGCCGAACAGGGAGTGACGTAAGTACAGTTGAACAGATAGCTACAAGGTGCTTATGATTTACGTTGATATTCTATTGTTGTAGTGATTTACACCTTCAATCTTAAGTTTAGTTGTCAGTATATCAAACAGGAGATCATTAAAATAGCATTATCACACAGTTTGGGAGAAAATCATTTCAATTACATCTACCGCAACACCAAACTAAACCCCTGATGATGATGGTGATGCTAGAATGGTTTGCGGAGGCTTCTTTGCTTGGATTCAAGCGCCTGCTTCAAACTGATCAAACTGACCATCAGTTTAGAATGGAGCGTACCAGAGGACACTTGGCTGTGGCCGTAGCGATTGTGGCAATACTGTTGATTGAATCCTCCAGACCGTCGTTGCTGCTCTCGAACCTGCACTTTACAGCACGCTGGATGAGAGACCAACGACACCGCTGGAACGTTCTGGCACGGTGGTATCCGTGGTTGTACGCGGCCGATAAGCAACTGCCAGCAGCGAGTGGTGCCAACATTTGTGCCAACAACGAAACATTTGCCCTGTTCGATAGGCCGTGTGGCAAATCTTGCGGCACGTATGGCCAGATTTGCCCATATGTGCGACACAGCGGATGTGTTTGCACACGGGGGCATGTGCGGAACGAGAGCGGCCACTGCATACACTACACGGATTGTACGAAAATGCTAGATGACGTGGAGTTTTTGCATTAATGTGGGTGGAATTGCACTGCAGGGAATAATGCTTCGAATAGTTATGTTTTAGTGTGTTGTCGATACTAAAGCAGTGATGCGTTCAACTGCATCAGTCAGTAGGTATGCTTAGAAGGGTGGTTTGTTAGGTATCATTCACTTCTGTTCATCTGCTCCAGTTGAAGAAGTTTGTATAAGTGACTAAGCTGGAGAAGCTGGCACTTGCACATGTGTTTTAAAGCACCCGGCCATTTCCCCTAATATTTGCGGTTCGTCGACGCCCAAGGGCATGTGAATGAAATCTGTTGCGTTTCAGTATTGCCAAAATCGTATATAACGGCCCCAAAACATGCCAACCATATTCAGTTCAGTCGAAAGGCTTCCAAGAAAACAATCACCATGAAACTGACTTACATTTTCTACATCTTCCTGGGCATTATGCTTATCCTGGTAAGACATTTCGGTGCATTTCCGTTTGCAGGTGGAGTGTGTTCCTAACATCTTTGTTTTTCTCTCCCACACCTTTCAGAGCGTTGTTGACGCACAGCGCCCCGGCAGTTCCCGCTCGCCAGCTAGCCGCACTCCCAGGACGCGCAAGCCGACCCGTGTGTGGCCGAAGCGCACCCGCCGCACGAGACCGACCAAAACCGGTCGCCCGAGCGCTGCCCCAGTCACCTCGAAACCGGCCCTCGGTTAAAATGCTGCCCAAATCGACACTACAATAGCTCTTCCCTTTTGAGAACATGGAGATATATATTCTACCAATTGCAATGGAATCAAGACGATTGAATAAAATGGATTAAATACCAACCCTTCTCGAGAGTTTCTATCGTTTGCTGGCAAAAAGTAGTACATATCGGGCAATTTTCCCAGCAGTAGATATAACGCTCGACGATCACATAATCAAGCAGTTGCACAAGATCTATTGCAGGAGAGCATCAAACGTTCACTATAATTCAAATTATGCTTTGTTAAACCCAGATGTAAAATGTTTGATCGTCCCAGCCTTTGAGAAAGACACACTTGAACCATCATGGAGTAGTTAGAGCGTAGATCTATTATAAGCGATTATAACGCTTCATCCATTTCGGGTTCATTCATTCCGAATACGTGGAAGACATAGTTATATGACAAGAAGGGATTTCAAAATAAACATGTATATCTCCAAAGTGGACCAAAGGGTTAGCCGTCAAGTGCTAATGTAGCTATGCGGACTTGTATTTAGCTATGGACTTGTATGTTGATGTAGCTATGAGAACTGAATGTCTTTGCTTTTTTCCATCATTCATCCTTAGTAACACTTAAATCAGGAATACCCGTTCAAGAAAATACGAATACTTTCCCGCTATCATTTGTATGCCTTTCTGCTACCCTATGGATCTGTGTGCAATGTTGGCTATTCGTAAACTTCTACGAATTCCGCTCGAAGCTAGTTTCTGGGACGATTGTGACAACACGTCTGAAGTTGTACATCTGTTTTATTATCTACACAGATGCCTGGTTATTACTGAACGATACGTGATACGATATACGATACGACAGTTTGATCTTTCTAGATACAACGACGAAAAGTGAATCATGCTTAGTTCAGTATTGTAGTATGCTTATATTCTTCTTCTTTGGTACAACAACCGTTTTTGGTCAGGGTCACACTGTACCACTAGAAGGGCAAGGCTTTCTTTGACTTATTTATTACCATCACAGGATAGTCCGTCCTACTTATGAGGGCACGGTCTAATATGAGCTGGAAACCATGACGGGCATGTTGTTAAGTCGTACAAGTTCACGACTGTAACACCAGACCGGCCCCAGTATGATTATATTTATAATAGATATTTTGAAGATATAACATAATGGCTTTGTAAGGCATTGCCATAAGGAAGAATGCCAACAGTGAAAATTATATCCTTTAGGATTTAATAATCTGACAGCTAGCTGTTCTGGATCCCCAGCTAATCGATCAATCAACCAAGATGTAAGATTCCACATTTGATTACATTGCAGTACAGATAGTTACTGTTTCATCTTTTTACCCTACGGAAGCTGAGTCCAAATCCTTTCCAAAATTCGTTTGAAGGTTCCCAGTAGCTTGATCAAACAACATCCCACATATTTTATTCATTTACTTTGCTTTGTTTGATGTAGATACGCGTGTTGGTCATTATATTATGCAAAAAAGGGTGAATAAACTCACCGATCTGTTTGTTCAACTGTTTGCAAAACCTTGGTGCTTGGACTATATAAAAACACTATGACCGGCGTGAGTCCGTTCATTGCTCGGACGGATCAAAATAAACCTGTAAATATGAAGAACTTGGTAGTGCTTGTGCTAATGGTTGTGATGCTTCTAGCTGTGGTAAGCGCTTCTAACTCACCCATGAATTCTGTGCGGGAAAGCGGAATATTAATACTAACGTGAATCGTTTCCAATGGTTTTCAGAATATGGCTGAAGCCCAATTTGGGTTCGGAGCTCAATCCACCAAACAACAACCTGCTACAGATACTACGAGGAAAACTTCACCAACAACACCGACAAAGCCTACTACACCGACGAAGCCTACTACGCCAACAAAGCCAACACTGCCCACCCGCCCGACAATGACCTCTACTACGAAGCGCGCAACGCCTACTGTCGTCCCAACGAAACCATCACCGACGCCAACACGCAAGCCCTAATTCCTTCCCTTCAGAGTTCTTTGAGCTTATCGCACAGAAAGAGACCGGAAAATTGGTGTTTCAATAGAATAAAATCTGCCCCAAAATAGTTCTTCGACTCGACTGTTTGTTTTGACTCATTATGACGCGTGGTTGGGATACGTTAATCATTGAGCATATAGCATAGTATCGGCTTAATGTACGGATTTTATCACTAAATCCTTTAAAGCATTTATTTGAAGGTCACTTCTCAAGCTTGTGTAAACTTTTTATTTATTTTTTACGCAAACAGAGCTTGCTGCCGTTGACCGAACATTGAAGCAGGCTTGTAGCATTGCATGGCGATGTACCCGCGCGTACTGAAATTGCAAAAAGATTGCAAAAACCCACCGATACGTTTGTTCAACTGTTTAGCAAACCGTGGCGGATGGACTATATAACTCCCTTACCGGGACGAGATCGTTCATTGCGTGGACGGATCAAACGAACGGACAAAATGAAGAACTTGGTAGTGTTTGTGTTTCTGGCTACGGTGCTTCTAGCTTTGGTAAGGACAATTCAACTCTCCAATTTATGTGTGAGGATGATGGATAATAAGGATCATTCTTTCGGACTATTTTTAGAACATGGCTGAAGCGCAATCTGGAAAGCCTATTTCAACGAAGAATACACCGACGAAGCCTTCAACACAGACGAAGCCGACACCGACGAAGCCTACACCGACAAAGCCTTCTACACCGACCAAGCCTTCAACAGCGACTAAGCCTACACCATCCACGAAACCAACACTACCGACAAAACCTACACCATCGAAGCCTACTTCGGCAAAACCAGTAGCAGCCAAGGCTGCAATGGCGAAATCTGTGTCGGGTGAACCTGTACCGGCGAAGACTACAAAGCGCCAATCGCTCAAAGCTACCAAAACAAAACCAACTCCAACGCGTAAAACCACTAAACGCACTAGCCGGCCGAGCACATCACCAGCAGCGTAAATCGATATTGATCTAAGCTTGGATTGCAAAATGCAAAATGCCCTCCTTCTACTTGATGCTTCTAGAACCGTTCGATTCCAGTTGCTCAATTAAAGTAAACGTTTTGCAGAACTCCCAACATCCGATTTGTCTGTGCCTATCACACTGTACAGGTAGTGAAGGCCACATGTTATGTTTCAATAAACAAAAAGTCTGTAATTTCACCAATCGTTTGGCTGTTTGCTTTGTCTCACTGTGACGTAAATCGTCACAGATCGTCTGTGACCGGTGCGTCATCGTTGCAGAAAGGTGTTTACTCAAATGTATTCGAGATTAAAGTTTGGGACTATATAAAGTCTGGCGCCGAGATTATCAGAGTATCCGAGAGGACGGAATCAATCTAAAGCCCCTTGACAATGAAGAACTTGGCAGTACTTGTGTTGATCGTGATGGCGCTTCTAGCACTGGTAAGGAGAATGTCTAGCTGTGATGCACACCTTGGTAAGGATTGTACGACTTGAAACGCTTGCAACTCTTACAGAACTTTGCTGAAGGTAGACCTTCATCATCATCGGAGGAATCATCAGAAGAAGTTACAGCCACTACCAGAACCACAAGATCGACCACTACACGTCGGACTACCACCACACGTCCAACTACGACGACCCGTCGGACTACCACCACCCGTCCAACAACCACTACACGTCGCACTACCACCCGTCCAACTAGTACAACACGACGAACCAGCACGGCCAGTTCGTCCAGCACTCCCCGTTCGTCCAGTACTGCCAGTTCGTCCAGCACTCCCCGTTCGTCCAGTACTGCCAGTTCGGCCAGTACTGCCAGTTCTGCCAGCACTGCTCAATGATTCGAAGCACACAGTACCGACAAAAACGCACGCAAATATGGAAAAAGGTCTAGCGAGGATTTTGTTTTGAGGTAATGGAAGATTCTTTACATACCTCAGTAAAATGCTTGATTTTCAATAAAATTCTTCGCATACCAGAAACACACAACGTGCTTCATATTCGATATTCAGTATTCGACCTAGTTGCGAAATTCGGAATCTTCGATCCATCATTACGGCAGGGATGGTGATGGCGTTGGACACTCGGACGGTAAGATGCAGCTCTTTTCGTGGCGCACCAAACCTTCATGGCAGAAGCAACGCCACGGACAGGTGACTCTCATGGGACATATGGGCACAGGGTTGTCGCACGTTTTCTCACACACAAAACCACAGCATACGTACGTTTCGTTGCCGATACAGGGTGAGACTGTAAAGAGAGAAAGCGCGAAATGATTAGTACTGCTAAGGCTACTACGATCGTGATACGTGGCAACGACGACACGATACAGATCTGTTTGCCGTGTATTGTGCATTTATCGGTCAGCGCCACTACCAGGTGCGTGTGTTGCAGTACTTCACCGAGCAGACACGGTAAGGCACTGAATCCAACCGTCGCTAGAATTAGAGCAAGAGCGGTGAATCTTTCCAAAGTCATCGTTGAACGGTCACTCGTGCTACGCAGGCCATAGTGAAACGCTTTTATAATACATTTATCCACCGAATGGGCGATTATTTCTCCATTATTTTACACTTCCATCGGCGTTCTGTTCTCGTTGTATTCAAAATACGCTTTATTGCTCTATCACAAATGATGCTTACATTCTCTGTTGAAAGGTGTTCACAACATTTTTGCACGATAGCTAATCTGAACGGCTGACGACGATGGTTTGGAAAGTCACCGCCACCGGAGCGGGATGATTGTATTGTATTGTATTGTCACTCTCGCTGGAGCTTTGCGGCAGTGTGACTACTGTTTGGGTGAATGTGTTTGTGTTTGCCAAAGACGAGTGAAAGATGAGCTGTCAGCCTCCGCGGAACAGGGGACAGGAAAAATCGACCAAATTCATCAGCTTAATAGCTATCATGTACACTTACGCGCTAAAAAAACCTTCTACACACTAGCGGGGGTTACGTTATAAGTTCGATCGGGCGCACAGTAGGCCCTGGAAAAGCGGGAAGTTGGACCACGCTTCGTGCTCAGTGATCGACCAGCGGGCCCCAGAACATCCGGGAAACGTGCGTTTCCTTCTCGCTGACGAAAAAGTCTTTACCCAGCTTAACGAACTCGTCCAGCGTGATTTGGCCGTCGCCGTTTTTGTCGATCACCGCAAACGAAACGGCTGCATTCTCTTCCGTCAGCCCCAGACAGCGGAAGAACAGTTTGAACTCGTTCAGCGAGATCGATCCCGAGCGATCTTTGTCGACGGCCTTACAAGACGATAAGAAAGGAAAAAAGGAAGGTTAAAGCGTTGTGAATGGTCGTCGTTTTTGCAATCCCGCATTCAGCTTACCTTGTACAGGTAGGGCAAAAAGCGATGCACCTTCTTCTTGAGATCCTTATCATTCACCACATGGTGCATCTCGGTTAGGTACTGTTCCACCGTGACTAGATTGTAGGGCGTAATTTCACCCCATTGTTGCTCCCAGGTGGTCTACAAAACAAACCAGCAAACACACATGAATCGACGGATTATAATAATGGTCGTCACCACACAAAACGGAAAAGGTTACACTTGTATACGCACTCTCATAATGTCGCGGAACTCGTTCTTTGCCTTCGCATCGAGATGGCCCAGGGAGGCAAACTTTTCCGTCAGCAGCATAAAATCGTCGTACGAGATGACACCGTCCTTGTTGACGTCCAGCACACCGTGCAGGGTGCGCATCTTGCGTCGCCAGAACTCGGAGTTGCCCTAAAAGAGATCAAGAGAGATCGGGTTTAGGCGAGTTGAAGACTTGAGAGCCAAAGGTGATGTGTTAGTATATACCATGTTCCTTACGGGATAGTGAAAGACCTGCACAAATTATGGGAAAGAAAGTGGTTAGTAAACTCGTTGCTTTTCGATCGATGGAGTTGAGTGATCATATTGAAAACGATCTCCTTTATCGGCGGTGGTATTCTTCACATGGAGACAACTCTCATTTTGCAAAACAGATATTCATGAGTCCATAAACGTCCATCATGTCGGCCAAAATCCGTCTCCAGCAGACGGTCAACGATCGGCAAAGCGATTTTGGGTTCGCAAGTGATCGTGCTGTCGCGCGTTGGAGCACGTTGCGCGTGTATTAGTGTTCGTGTGGAACGAGAGAAAAGAACGGGAATAATAATAAAAAAAAAAGAATCTCCCACTTCCTTCAACGCCTTTCCATGGTGCTGCTGCCGCGGCCGCGTTGCTGTATATTGGCAACATCTGTACACACAAACCGCACCACACTTTTTCGTGGAGCGGTTGATTGTCGTACAAAAACAAAAAACGCACTCCCCTATTCTTCGCGGTTGCGATCAACCTTGTTGGTGTGTGTGCTTTTGTGCGACACAGAAAGCGTTTATTTCTAGTTAGAAGTGCTTGATAACGCATCCAAACCAACCACGCCACAAAATCCGGCAATCATATTGTCTCATGAGCGCGCTGCTGGCTGTGATGTTGGCTTCCTCCACCCACAGAGAACATTATTTCAAACCAGTTTGACTGGGGGAGCAGCACACCACTTTGCTTGTGGGACACCACCTTGAAGTTACATTCAAATCTCGTTCGAAGCCTTAGAACCGAAAATGTTAAGTAACGGGCATCCACCACCAAAAAACTGGGTTTTTGTTACATGCCTCAAAACATGACCTTGTGGCAGCCTCCGAATCGCGTTCTGTGTGTTTTTTTTTGTTTCTTTTTCGATAGATCGCTCTACAGGAGGTACAGAGAGGGGCGCTGTTTTTGAGTTCGGCATCGACCCCGAGGGGGTGATCTTAACATCCCGTTTACATTTGAAGTGCACAGACCTTGAGGATCAGCCGTGCCACCTAACACGATCGATGCGGTGCACCATTTACGTACCCGTTCCTTGCGCTGACGCTGGCGCGGAGTATTATCACGCTCATCATCCGAGTCCGAGTCCGAGTCACTGTTGTAGGCCCGTTCTGGGGCGGCCGTTTTCTTCGAATACTTGCGGACCGATGTAGAGACGAAGGACGGCTTACTGTGCTTCAGGTAGTTTCGGTTGTTTTCACCGGTTTTCGGCTGAAAGGTACAAAATGGGAGAATTACTAACCTGTCGAACAGGGTCGAACAGTAGAGAACGGGACAGAAAAGGGAAGTTGGAGGTAATTGAAATTCAATTCTTCAGCTGATCCCAGTGTGAACGACAATAATGGATGTTTCTGTGTGTAGCAATCATAATTAAAACCGCTACCTATTACTGAAAACAGAGGCGACGACGACGACGAAGACGACGTGAGGGATAGCATAACAGGGCTGGCCGGTGTGGCTGGCAGTCAGCATGATGCTAACACAAATAAATCATTATCAGCCATTGTCAACATCGTGCACTGCGCGCCGTGTCGCCACCGGGAGCATTATAATGCGCATAAAGTAGGACAACCCAACAGAAACCAGCAACCGAGGGCTCAAAATTAGAGCACTCGGTGTTGGGTGTCGGGCCGGATAAGAATCACACGTGCTTATCACACTCACTTCGGGCCAAAGATTTCGATGCTTGATTAAAAGGGAAACCTATCCGGCCATCTCATCATGTGACGCTTGATACTCCTCAGACGGGGCTTTCTACTTCATTATCGAATCATATCGAAACGGGCGACACCACAAAGGGAGAGCCAACAAACATGGGAGTCTTATGCTTATGCATCGCATGGAAGGGGCACATTGACTCTACTTTTTCGTTGGCAGACCGGGTGTAATAAATAATGCTGCTTGTTAGGGGCTAAGCAACATAACCCACACACACCACATATGTCTGCTCCAGCCGAAAATGCTGTATGACATAATAGTGCATAAGCACTCTCCTCTCGGCCAACGGAGGGTCGGGGTTTGTGAGGCTTGTGTGGTGATGTTTTCCAATATATATTTTTTTATTTTATTCGACCCTGGGGCCCTTTTGTCCTCCACTGTTCCGGCAGTGCAATGGTGCGTTGAAAGTGCGCTTTAACTAACACGGGAAGTGGAGTTGAGCTGAAGAAGTCTTCTGTGCGCATGTCGGCACATTTATTGAATGTTTTTGTGGGGTGAGTAGTTTATGCTTGCTTTGTTTTTGGTGGAGCAAGTGGGAAAATTAGGTTACAATTATCAATTGCGTTCTAATTCTGCCACTTTCATTCTTTCTTATATGCTTTCGTCGGCGATTCTCTTATGATCTTTTGAAGGCACGACTGATGCAGCCCATTTATCTAATAGTGCCTTTTTCTATGCGTCTTTTGGTATTGGAAAGCACATTTTCAAAGACGATACGTACCTTCACCGCTGCTGACGATGATGATGTTGGTGCCGAAATGTCGGTAATGGCCAGGGTGGAAGACAGTGCCCGAACTTGCCGCTCGATCACTGCCAACGCCGGACGACCGTGGCTTCGCAACAGTGCAAAAGACATTTTTTATTCACTTCTTTCCTCTCTTGCTTCACACGAAATCAACCACTGAACCGAACACACCAAGGGTGCTTGCTCCTCGACCTTTCACTGTGCAACACGTTTTCCAGCTATCACCACCAATGTGCCGAAATTATCTTCAGTCGGTTTCGCTTGTAATGTAATGGCGGTGTTTTTGGTAAACTTTCGCACCGAACAACAACAGAGCAGAAGTGGGTTCGCTTAATTCACTTGATAGACTTGTTCGCCACGCCGATCGCTAGCAGCCAGCAACTGGAAATGACGACGAATTTGAATTTTTTCCGTATCTCACACCGTTCGACCTACTGCTGCTGCTGCTGCTGCCCTCGGTCTCTGTCACTCGTACGGTCGAAGCAGGCTGGGTGGTTGTGAGGCAACCCCTAAACTGGCTCGCTGCGTGGCAGGCATCTCGCTCTGATGCATGGATGTTTTGGTATTTTTGGTCCACCGTCCACCGTACGAACGGGCCTGTTTTTTGGCCACAGTACCCGCACAACCAACACACGCACACATATGCATTCTTTCAACCCGGCTTCTTGGTTGCGGTGTGTGTGTGTGTTTCATCGAGATGATGGGTTTGTGCTCGCACGCACGCACCTCTTTCCGTTTCGAAGCGTTTTGGTTCTGGAAAGGGCGAATGCGCGTGTAAAAGGGAGAAAAAGGAGAAACCATCGCACCACTACAAGGATGAGGCAGAATGGACGGATTAACAAAAACATGGTTCAAAACCGTGCATTAAGCCTCGATTACAGTTCAGTAAAGAAAATGGCACTGAAAATAAAGCTGAAAAGAGAGATAAAAATTATGCTGGCTACATTTACCGCGGAGAAGACAAACGAATAAATAAATAAAAAAGTATAAAAAGTATCGGTCTTACCAATCAAGACAAGTTGTTTAGATAATTCCTTTCTATTTTCTTTTCTGAAAACTGAAGTTAGATTTAATTATTTGAAACGCACATGTCATCAGCGGAAAAATGCGCCATTCCCAACGGTCGGGGTTGAAAAGTTTCAACAAAGTTTGAAATGTTTCAAAATGTGAAAAGTTCGAAAATGTTTCCTCAGCCGAAAGCTGAAGCATTTGAGGTGAATTAATGTGACGTCATCAAGCTCGTTGAGTGGTGAAAAGCGTTTCTCTTTTCCCGTTAGTGTATTTGAATTTGAATTAGAATTGGAGTTGGATTTGATAATACTAGTTAATTTGGCCCGGTTGCAGGGTTTCGCAACATAACCTAAGACGTGTATACTGACTGCAGGGCACATTGAACTGTTTTCATGCAAACATGTAGATAAGCAATCCTACTCTCTTGTGATGTCTTTTTACTGATATTATGACCTTGTTGATATCTTGGTATAGGTTTCCATCCAATTGTTATCCCGGTTTATAGCCCTTCCATAGTTTTGACTTATTTACAAATGTTAGTGTTTCCATTACATTAGCAATCGTGGTCCACTTTCTTTTTCAGTATGTTTGACTATCGGCTGGACTCGTGGTGCAGTCGTCAACTTGTTCGACTTAACAACATGCTTATCATGGGTTTAAGTTCCAGTATGACTGCCTATTTACCTGCTATGGGTTATCAAAAAGTCACTAAAAACCAAGCCCCGGTGTGGCACAGGCAGGCCTTGGTCGACAACGGTTGTTAAGGCAAAGAAGAAGATGTTTGACTACTATATCATACTATTAAATGTCATGACATATGGGTCCGAGTCTTCCTTCCACAGGGCTCACTGTCACGGCTTATTATTGACCCGTGCCCCATCTTCTGCAAGACTATTTGTGTACCAAGCAGCCATGGGAGGAGTGCTAAATGCTGATAGAAACAATTAAACTAACTTCATTCAACTGTGTTGCTTCATCATGTGCGCATATAAAAAAAACCATGACCCAGGAATGTCCTTATTCCGTGTATATTATTGTCCCATTACTTTTCCCAATAGGAGTTGCAGTTCGTTTCAGTTTTACAGTGCAGTTCAGTTGTAATGTCACTGCTGAACCATAAGATTATTTTTGCCGCAAGATATACTTTCAGTGGATGAATAAACTAAAATTCAATAAATCATTTTTTTATGTTTAACACAACTCGTACTGAGCCTTTTCCACCCATCTGCGTATAGAGGCCCGATTTATGGGCCCGATAACTCCGCTATATGCATGTTTTAAAGTTGTTCACTTAGTCCTAGTTATGCAGCTCCGATGGTTTCACTATATTGCATTGTACCACGCGTTTTTGGGTTGATGTACCAAATTGTAATTGTTCAACGTTCATAGCGTACGATTTAGCAATCCTTTCAAGCAAGCATTTTACTGCACTTGGATGATGGTTCGAAGCATGTACTTGTCAACATGCCAACTTGTCAGCATATACAGTCAACTCTTAAGAATAAGAGGTTGAAAGTGAATGAAAGGTCCATACAAACAAAAAAGAGATAGAATATTTAGTATGCAGCCTTAACCGTTGCTATAGGAAACTGCGAACAGGATTGCCAATTTGAGCATACATCATTCAATAACCATGGGAACACCATACACAAATATAAGGGATACAGATTTCAGAGGTTTTCCAAATTAGAGGGACAAAAATGTACTGGAAATCAAGAGACTGTGGAAAATGTTCAAATAAGAGAGGTTTTTCAAATTGGAGAGGTGTCAAATAAGAGAGGGTTCACTGTAGTTCGAAGCAAGTCTTTTATTTAAACGTTTTGAACTACACAATAAAACAATACTGGAAATAAATTGATAATTATTGATACACTTTCAACACGTGTGTAGAAAAAAACAATGATGTATTTTGATTTAAATGCCTCAATGATTCAATCACTCTACCATTGCTTGTTGCCTCGGAGAATGGAAACACCGCAAAGAAATAAAAATCATCCAAGCACCCATAGTTGGTTAGCAAAACCGTTCTATAGTGAGTAACTTTTTCGTACAGGAAGATCCTATAGTGAGCAATCGTTTCACCTATGAGCGTGACGTGAGCGTAACGTGAGCGTCACCTCTTACTTCGTTTTGTATAGGGAGATGACAACGGTTTCCTTGACCAAACAACTAACTAAAGTATTATTGGTTTAACTAAAAGTAAATCCATTCAAAGCGGTATAGAAGACCAACTAAAGGAGTTAAAATCCACAAAGTTCGGTTGCGAAACGAGAATCGCTCTTTATTCGTACGGAAATGAATAATTCATAGATAAAATAGGAAAACCATTAAACGTAAGAAAAGTAAAACAAATGTACAATCAGCTCAGGAGAGATTAAGAATGTTGTTCATCTTTTTGACGTCCTTCACGTTCGAATCGATCTGTGTGTACCTGTCGAAGGTGAAGCAGAAACGGTTAATAAAATCAAACTAAGCTTAGCCCCCCCACCTCAATCCCCATTTACGTACATTTCTCCAATGATCTGCTTGATGATGTCCTCCTGCTTGACGGGCAGTGTGAACGTTTTCTCCTTGGCAGTTTTCTTCTTCATTTCCAGCTCCATCTGCTGCGTGGTGATCTTCTGTTTGGCTTGGTCAACGTTTTTCTGCAGCATCTTTACCGATTGGTGGATCTTTTCGATCCTTTCGGTAAACTGCTTCTCGGAGAACGATCCCTTTGGTAGTCGCAACGTTGCAAGACGCACCACCTCTTGAGCTCTGCGAAGGTTTGGGGAAATAGAACAAACCACGTTGGGGTTAGAGTAAGTGAAGAACTAACGGCCACCAAAACGAAATGTTGTGAGTATACTACTCCTGGACAAAGTAAAGAACGATTTGCGTGTGGTCACTTTTCAGCCCACCGGTGGGTGGGCATAAAAAAGTTTATTGCTTCCTCAAATTAAAATACTAAAACGTTTGTCAAGTGGTCGGTCTTGTCAACGGTCGGAGAGGTCTTTTGTCGCAAACACTACAACAGAACCTTAGGCTTTCTCGTCCGAGGCCTGGGTGGCTCCCGACGCAACCGACTGGCCATCGTCGACTGGTGCATCCTGGCACGATAGCGACGGGAACTTCTGGTACAGGGCAGCGCGATACTTCGGATGGCTGATGCCGTACACGATCGGGTTGTAGACGGCGTTGGCCTTGGCGAACAGCGAGCCCCAGATGGTGGCCAGCGGGCTGATCGGGGCAGCCTTGAAGATTCCGGTGAAGTTGATGACCAGATACGGCGTCCAGGCCATGAACCAGAGCGAGATGGTGACCAGGGCGACCTTGGCCAGCTTCATCTCGGTGCTGGTGTTCTGGGCTTCCTGCGTACGCAGCGAGGCGACGTTCATCTTCTTGGCCTGCTCGCGCATGTTCTTCTCGTGAGCGGACACAGCCTTCAGGATGAAGGTGTACGAGTAGATGATGGTCAGCAGCGGCAGCCAGTACACGAAGATGGCGTAGATGATGATGTACGAGCGGCTCAGCCACGTCTGGGTCAGGTAGTCGGTTCCGCAGGCGGTCATGTTGCCCTCCGGCACGTATCGGTTCCATCCGAACAGCGGGGCCAGAGTCCAGAACAGCGCGAACACCCACACGCCCAGAATGCGCAGCAGGGCACCGTTGTTGGTCATCGGCTTGCCCGCGAGACCCTTCACGATGACGTTGTAACGGTCAAAGGCAATCATCGTCATGGTCCAGATCGAGGCACAGCCGAACAGCGATCCCAGCATGGCGTACAGCTCGCACGCGAACGGGCCAAAGGTCCAGGTCTCGTGCCAGCAGTTGATCACCATCGGCGGGCCCATCGTGAACATCATGAAGAAATCGGAGAAGGCCAGATTGACCACCAGCAAGTTGGAGGGGGTTCGGAGTGACTTGGTGTTGGTGAAGATGTACATCACACAACCGTTACCGGTCATCGAGATCATTCCGAGCATGAAGATGGCAAAGCCTAGGATGGAGTGCCACAGCGGGTTCATGGGCGGGAACTGGTTCCAGTGGGGATGCACCATGTGGAGCATCTCTGGTGGGACCTTGTCCACCACCGACATGTTTCCGGATCCCTGCGTCCAGGCATCGAAATGCGGTTCTACGAAGGCTGCCATTGTTACGACTGTTACGAGTTTGAGAGCAGATGGGACAAGAAAAGGACAATTCCGAATGAATACCCTCGTCTAGAGGATCGCCGCGTTATCACAGAGATGCGTCACCGATGTGTAGCTTACCACGTTCGGAAGAGCTCTCAGGCACTTGATGTTGTTAATGCGCGGGTTGGTAACTGCTGTGAGATATACACTCTTCACTGTTTACTTTGGTTCCAATAAGCTGAAGAAAATCGATGTTACTCGAACTACTTCAGACTTATGGTTTTAGGCTAACGTTGCAACGGCTGCAAAGAACCAAGAACGACTCAATTTGAACAGGGCCGCTGGTGCACCTTTTATAGGGCGCTTGCTGCAGCGATGATGCATTCATTTCTAATTGAGTTAAAAGTTCTACTGCTTGCTTGCCATTTCTTTGCATATGCGGTAAGGGATTACTCAAGACAACCACACATCGGAGGAGAGAACCAGCGGCGGCCTACGGGCCGTTTGCAAAGAAAGTCTTACAGTGTGTGTATGGCTTCAGCGGTATGCCATTTTGGTGCATTTGTTGTTTTTAAAATGCATGCAAATACCGAAGAAAAGTGTTACAAAGTCATGAGAAGGAGGAGCGGTGTGTGGGAATTTTTAAAAACCTCCGAAAATCAATTATTACGATAATTGAGTTATGGAGAAGCTTCTTCTTCCCTTGTCATGTGCGTCTGCTTCAGTGTTGTGTGAGGCGTCTAGTAGTCAGCGTCAGCGCCGGGGTCGATAACACGTGGTTAAAATGCTTTAAAACGATCGGTTTACGACTTACCGCTTGAAGAGGGAGTTTTGCTTGTCGCACAAATCTTCATAGGTTTCGGCGAGACGTTCAGCGGTGGCGCGAATTTTTTGCTTCTCCGTCTGCAGTTCCTCGATGTCGTTGAGCTGCTGCTGCTTGAGCAGCTTTAGCACGTGCTCCCGCTTCTCAATCTCCTGGCGGGCCTTGTCATGCCGTACGAAATAGTTCTCCCGGAGCATCCGTGTCGCTTGGGTCAGCAGTTCGAACGCTTCCTGCGGTGTCGGTTCAGTGGTTTGGTCCAGCTTCAGGATCGGTTGGGTGAGGCCCGACCGCAGTATCGATTGAATGCGCTTCTGGAATGAGTCTTTCAGCATCTGTAAAGGAACGAGGCAAAGACGAGACGGAATCTTACACAAACTCGTTCGAAAAGAGGGCACCTCTAACCACTTCCATAATGTGTGCAATACGTACGTTTTTGATGGGCGATTCGGAATTGCCGGTCTTTTTGGTCGAGCCCGAGAGGGGCCACTTTCGAATCAAACTGTGATCGGTAATCAGATCCAGCGATACCACCTGCCCGGAAGCGAGGAACAAAACCAACCCGGAAGGGGACTGGAGCAGCGTAAAGCCGAGCACTGCGTTGGTGTTGGCATTTTGCAGTGCCTTCGTGCAAACGACGTATTCCGCCCGGCTGTGTGAGTTAAAGAGGGGATACTTCTCCACCAGCTCGTCCGTCCCTTCCTGCTGGACGAACTCGTGCAGCGGACGAGTGAAATCCAGTGTGACGGCGTGCAGACCGGCATTGTGGTAGGCAAAGTAGCGTGCCTCATTTAGCGGGTCGCGCTTGAGATGCAGCGGACAGGAGTAGGACTTGGCCTGCTTCGTTTCCTCCACGCTCGGCAGCCCCAGCTCCAGCTCGACCGTTTCCAGCACGTGCAGGTACCACTCGCACGGGTGCAGGGTAAGATTGCTGTCTGCCAGCTGCTCGGACGTGAGGGATCGCTCCAGCGGACAGGACTCCTCGAGGAAAAGTGCATGATGCGTTTTGCCCGTGCTCTCGGCAATGATGACTGTCGGTGGCAGCGTCGGGATGACGATGAGCGAACACGAATCCAGCCCATAGTTATCGTCCACCTGCGGCTGAATCGAAATCGGTCCCTGCAGCTTGGGTCGATTGGTGTCGATGCCGGCGCAAAGTACATAGACATTGCCATCGCCCCGCAGAATCACTATTGGCCACTCCACTTTGGTCCCTCCGGCACCGGCATTCGGTGCCTTTTTATTCTTCTGCGCGATTACCGAATCCTGTGTGTTTTCGGGGGGAAGAGACGATGTATGTCAAACAACAAAAGAGAGAGAGAGAGAGAGAGAGAGAGAGAGGGAGAGGGAGAGACAAGTAGGTATTTAGAAATTCGAAAAGAAGTGTCCATGAAGGGGACACTTGGTCGGCTGTGCAAACAGAAAGCTGCTGCACAAATGTTCTCTCTTTAGAAGGGACGACCCACGGGCACCCCCAAAACAACCGAGTTCGCACAACGGCCGATGCAGCATGCGAAAATGGTGCATCCATGAACCGAAAATGATTTCTGCGGTGCATCACCGCCGTTTTGGGATGAAATTGCATGGAAAGTGTAGTGAGTGAGAGAGCAAACAAACAGACCAAGTGTCCCTCCAACGCAGGCAGGTAGCAAGGCAGAACCTACATTCATGAGGGTGCCTTCCTTTGGAGCAATGGCCGGCTTCGTTGCGGTGACCGTTGACGACGTCGTTGACAGGGTCGTCGTCGGTGAGAACGTTGTATCGGCGCCGACGGAGCCACTTCCACCGGTGGCGGAAGAAACCACACGTGGCGGTGCGATGTCAAAATCAACAGCCGTATCGCCCAGACTGTTAAGATAGGCAAGCTTCGAAGTGACTCCCGGCGAGGCGGCAGCCGTTCCCGGCGATCCGACAAAACTGGCCGAAGGACCGTGTTTACAGCCGCCTCCAACGCCGCTGCCACTACCGATGACGACGGGTTGCGGTGTTGGTGTCGGTCCAATGCGCCATACATGCCGCAGCGAGTCCACATCGTACACCCTGCAAAACGTGGAGAGAGAGAGAGAGAGAGAGAGAGAGAGAGATGGGCAATTACTGTTTTTTTTCCTGCTTCTCCTGCTGATTTCGGTTTAAACACTCGACCCGGGACATTCCCGCCTTGCAGTCCGTTGTTATCGTGCCGGATCAACGATGAGTGTACGTTTTGGGGGCCCAAGTGTGATGACATAAATGGTTCGGTGGAATTTGGTTTTTGAGGTTTTGGACGTGTGATGCAGCCTTGGAACCTGGGCCCGGACATTGCTGCTTACCTTATCGAATTGTCCGACAGGAGGGCGAGCAAGTGTGAATCCGTCGGAGATGCCGGATGCCAGCGGATCTGCAGAAGCTCGAGCGTTGCACTTTCGGTAAATAGATGCTCGTCGAGGTTGTAGGCACTGTGAAGCAGAAAAAAAGACGGAACAGAAATTAATGAGTGAAGTCGGTACGAGCTATGGAGGTTATTGATTCACACAACCGGCGCACACAGCGAGTGAGGCAGAACCATTCGCGATAAATTGGGTACGGTGGTAATCCTTTTGGAAGAGCTTTGCTAATTATAAGTTTTCCCATAAGCATGCAAGGTTTGAAAAAGAAGGTAGTGAGAGTTTTAAATAAACACACCAATTGGCCGGATGGTGTGCCATTGAATCATAATACATCCGGAAATGGTAAAGATGGCGACCCCACTTACGGCGCCAACATTCGCTCCGTGAACCAAACGAACACCAAACCGCGTGTAAACACATAAATATACCCGACTTATATTAATCCTCGCCCAAACCGCGCCACCGAAGAAGAAGAAGCGTTCTTTGTAGCCGTGGTCCTTCGTACTACCGTTTTAGGCCACCGACCTTCCGGAGATGTTGTGTATGTGTGTATGTATGTTTGCTAAATCTCAAACCCCAACACACACACACACAGAGGGCCCACATCCCAAGGGTCTACACCGCACCAAATTGGGTGGTAAGTGGTGCAACGGCGCACACTTTCATATCAAAGGGAAAATTATGAACCCAAGTACCTCGCGAAACGGGTTGTCCCTTCTCTCCGCGCGGCAACACAATTTTCCATCCATACTTACACCACCGACACACCACACAATCCGCTAAAACGCACAGCCAGCCAGCCAGCCAGCCAGAGAGTACTCGCTGTTACTCCCTCCCCGTACGGACTAGGGAGGGATCGGTCGGTCGGTCGGCCGGGTGTGCAGCAAAAGGAGTAGCACAAATAAATCGAAAAGTTTTCTCTCACTCCGAACACACGCACACACACGCCGGCAACATTCGGGACATGTATTTTGCATTTTCTTCAAATTAATTTATAAATTTAAATGTAAATAAAAATCTATAAACACGCGCGTGGCTACACCCGATAGAATCCTTTTTCCGACCGCGAATCCGCGCACTTGTTTTTGCGCGCGTATTTAACACGGAAGCCAAATTCACTTCGAACATCCCCACGAACGGTGGTGCGTTGCGTTGCGAGGATTTGGCCTCAGACCCAGACCGGGCCTGCTGGGATGGTTGCTAAGTGGTTGGAAACTGCAACGCTGTTGTCAGTCAGTGGGAAAGCTTTGCTCCAAACTGGGATTGTGTTTTTGAGCATTATCCACTGTGTGTGTGTGGTGTATGGGGGTTCACGCCCGACCGACTGTTGGCGGTCCAATGGGGTTGCACGGGAGTTGGCGTCATCAAAAACGCCCGTTAAACATCACTTGTACATTTGCGTGTCCGGAGGGTTCACGCGACACATTCGTTGGTTGGTTGTGTGTGTTGTGTCTGCCACCGCGGGCTACGTTGATTACAAATTGACACCGGCATAGGATTGATAAGAAGGAAGAGTGTTTATATCGAAACAATTGCCAACGTTGCCGTTTGTATCCTTTTAAAAAGCTTATTAGCATTGCAAGCCATATAGTTTCTGTGAGTGAGTGAAAGCTTAGCAAAAGGGGTAATATACGATCAGCTCATTTTTTAATCCACTTTTGCTTCCGTTTTAAACAGAATATATTACTGTAGTGAAAGGACCAAAAAAAAGGTCGTAATAACACTTTTTTCGCTGTAAACTGTAAATCTCCACACACTGCAGGTTAAATTTGAAGACACACACACACACAGAGCGAAACGAAATCGAGTTCGTTATTCTCGGCATCGTCAGTATTGTAATTCACATATGAATAGTGGACACTCTCTGGCACGGTTGCTGCACACAGACACACACACACACACACGGAGAAAAAAGAAAAATCCCCAATTCAAACTCTTTCATATGTGCGCGATTCGGGAGGCCAGCGGTCCCCCAGCCAACGGCCAGCCAAAGGTATATTATAATTTAGTAAAATTAAAAAGTACTGCCATTTCCCATAAGGATGTGCGAGGAAAACGATAACGGCCAGCAACCGGACTGGACCGAACCGACCGGACCGCCCTTTTGTCCTCGCGATAATCTACAACCTCCCAGACGCGCGGCGCACTGGCCACTGGCGCTGGCTAATCGGAGTGAGGTAGTGTGGTGTGGTCGGACTTTCCTCCAAAGGGAACATACTCCCCCCCCACCACCCACCCCCCATCCCTACTACCGTTTCGGACACGTTAATATTCATTTGTATCCCTAATTCCCCAAACTTGAGAAGTACAAGTGCCATCGCCTAGCACAGTTTGCTGCCATTCTTCGTGGCAAAGGCAGTGCGAACCCGTGTGGAGAAGGGAGGAAGGATCAGCGGGTGAAAAGTCATCACCGAAATAGCGTAAAAGCTATAGGAATAGGAGAAGGAAAGCCCGTCGAGGAAGGAGCAGTAGATACGACGAGTGCGCCCTACAATCGGGATGACAATAAAGCAATCTGGTTGCAGCATAACCCATTCCTTTGTGACCGCGCCGTCCCTACTTTCCTACGCAAAATTGTCTATGTTTTATGCTGGTTCCTTCGACGCAGAAAAAAGAATATCCTCGTAGGATGACCGACCGAAAAAAAGAGAATCGTATTAGTATAACATGTTTAAATTAATACAAAGCCTCTTACAAACCCTTCCACTTCAAATCCTGCTCATGTTCTTTTGCTTCCTGTGTGTGTGTGTGTGTGTGTGTGTGTGTGTGTGTGTGTGTGTGTGTGTGTACTTGGCCATGATGGGCACTTTTGGGCGGAAAACTCACTGTGACGACAAATGGCTACATTGGTATCGCTTGCCAGCTACACTTGTGACCTCCCACGGGCGGGTTTGGGGCATGGCGGTCGAAGCTATTCAATCGGTCTGGAAGTTTTCCACTTCAATTTTTAATTTTAATACTATAACACGATCATTTCGGAGATAGACGACAACGCTTTTTTGTGTGTGTATTTTTGACATTCCACTGCAATGGAAAGTGGCCGTCGTTTTTGCATGACCATTCGTCATATTAGTCAGCGGGTAAGAGTAAATGGAAAAATTGGTCATGATTTTGTTGCGAGCTATTCTCCTACAGCCAATGGGAATTAAGCTTCCCTCTTTCGCTCCTTTATCTACATTTGTTGCGCGCGAATATGTGTACGTATTACTCCATGTACAATTTTCCCCATTCGAAATGACCTCGAAAGGTGTGGCGCTCCGTTCATTTCCCTCCAGCCCCAAATGTGGGTTTTTTTGCATACGCGTTCGCGGTTCCGACCCTTGCGAGCCTTAAGATTCTGGGGACACATTCCGGGTGGTTTCCTCTCTCTCTCTCTCTTCAGTTCCACCACCTTCGCTCCCCTCCCCTCCCCCGCGAGCAGAAGTGATTTCCCGTTCGGCTTTGGGACTTTTGGGGATGTTTTTTTGTGTTGGATGTCGTTGTTGGATCCACATTCTTTTACTTTTTTTGCTGCTGTTGTTGTTTTCAGGTGGTTTTTTAAGGATACATAATACACCCATGCCTCTAATACGCCACAAATAAGAAAACCACGGACCACGGACCAGAGCACCAGTATTTGAAAAGCGGATCACCGCGGTGAAACGAGAGACAAACGCAGATAAATATTTTAATCTCATGATGGGAACTCAAGCCCTCCCCGAAAATAAATAAAAACCTGCGCCCTAGCAAGGGACAAGGGGACGTGTGGTGACGTCACGGTAAGGTTTTCGCCGGAAGATGGTAGCAAAAACCAAAAAAAAAAAAGAGTTTCCCAACCCACACACAGACACACACAGAGAAACACTTATCCTCAATATGGTCGCTTCCATCTACTGCATTCACTACTGTCACCATCGCTCTAATTCCGCTTTCGGCGGGGGGTCAGCCCCGCCACGGTCGAGCGAGCGAAGGGGAAGGGAGTGGTGGATGGGTGGTAAGGCCCATCCTTTACCCCGGCCAAACACCGGTGGCATGACTGAAACAACGTTGACGGTCATGCGATTAAGAGCATTTGTACGAAATCGTATCCGCTTAAAATATACACACATTAAAATATAGGAATTATTGTTTGAGAGGTTGCCGGCGACTAAAAAGTTGACTCTTTCTTTCCCTCTCTCTCTCTCTCTCTGTCTCTACACTAAGGACAAACTTCGGCGGGTCAGATTGAACGGTAGAAAGGGGCGGAGGGGGGAGGTAACATACAGCAGCACCATAATACGACGAGGAAATTATGCTCCGGTCGGACGAAAGGAAACACACACACACACACACAAATCGCCGGGACATAATGAAAGAATACAAATCCAGAAGGGGACGCGGCACGGCGCGCAAAAGGATGATATAATTTTTCTTGTTAACTCGATTTTTTCTGACTCTGCTGCCTGCTGGGAAAGGGTTTATCTGACTTTCTGTCCTAGGCAAGAGTACCTTTATTCCCTCGCCCTCACCCCCTGTCCCCGTGTGCCGTCATCGGACGGACTTAGAACTTGTTACGCCGTGCTTATATGCTTTCGCTTTTGTCTAAATAACTATCTTTGGATTGCCTTGGATTGGTGGTGGGAGGTGGGGGGTGGGTTTTTTTTCGCGATCCAGTGCCGGCAGGCCAACACCTACATACACACACATCAATGAAGAGCACGCTGAAGAAGAAGAGAACGGCGGAAGGGATGGTGGGCATTTTCTGCCTCTGTGGTACAATGTGAACTATAAAAGTATTAAAAGCATTGCGTAGGCGCCGCCCCACCGCAGAAAGGCCACACTTTTTGTTGTTGCAAATCTTACTCGTGTCCCGGGCGTTGTGTGGTGGGTTTTCTTGAAAAAAGGGATCGAGATTTTCAAGCAACCGGAGGAGCAAAAAACAAACGAAACCGAGGAGAGCATGTTGGTTTGTTCGTTGGTTCTGTCTTCGTTTTCTGTGGTTGGATTTAATTTATGTGGATATGCACTGGGTTTCCCCCCCCCCCCCCTTAGTAATGCGGTTCTGTTCGGAATGGCATAAGGAAGGAGCTTACTCGGTGGTGTACTGTAAGAACAACCGAATAAAAGTAATCCTTCCCTGGGAGGAAAAAGCGAGAGCATCTGGTTGGTTGGTGGATGTCGTTAAAATAGCTGCAAATTGTGAGCCATAAAAATGGTTCAAATCTTTATGCAAAAGACACTGTTTGCTGTACACTTTACTGTATTGGAAATTGCCATTAAGCGCTCGGTATAAATGCCATAAATCAGCCAGCGCTAACAACGGCAGCCGAGCGCGGCAACATTAGCGCAAATGTCAATCATTAAGAAGCAGTCTGACCGATGTTCTTCAGCCGATGCTTTGCCTGAGGTAGCCAGGTAATAACAATAATCGTAAAAAATTAATCAAACTCCACCATTCGAACGGCAATATCCCCTCCCCCTGTGGTCGACTCGCTGGAGGAGGGTTTTGCCCGTTGTAAAGGTGCGCTTGTTTTTACCGGCAGCCGCGTCGTTATTACACACTGCAATAATCGTGACCATTTTTCAGCCCAAAACACTGCCCGAAACGATTATGATCTTGTTCGTCATTCGTTCCGTTCCGATCCGAGGGGAGGGGAGTGGGAGCTGCCGTTGGTAAGGAAGGTATCTGCGCGATTTTAATTTTCACCTAACACTTTCGCCATTCGTTGGTGCGCCCAATTTCCCGGGTGTTCGTCAGGTTCGTCGATAGTGTGGCTCCTGCCATTAAAAGTCCTGCTTCCAACGACGACCCACCCCAGCGGGGGGGGGGGGGGGGGGTTGCTATGTTGTGGTCGATGGTAATGGTAACACCGACTCTGTTTGTCGTCGTGGAGCCGTGGGCTGCGCTGGCGAAGATAAGCCAAACCACCACCTCCGCTACCACCCTACGAAAACCGACCCGAAGTAATGAAACCAAATCGGTGACAATAAAAATTTAAAATTATCCCAGTGCCGCGTGGCGGAGGGAAGGGAGTGTATTGTTGCTCGAAGAGCGTAATGGCCATTTGCCCCCCTCCTCCCCGCGATGGCTGATAATCCGCGTTTTTCCACGAGAACCGGTTATTCCCGCCGGTGTACTCTGCCGAAGAAGTGAAGAAGGCGGCGGCAGCAGAGTGGTGTTGGAAGTTCGTGTTTGATTATCCTTTCGCAAAAGCCCAAATAAATGAATGCCATCATCATGGGTTCCCAGTTAATTGGTCGTGCATTTTTGAATGTTCGAGATTCCTTTTCCAATGGCCGGGAGATTAGCACCAACACTCCAAGGGGTTGCGCTCAAGACGCTGTCTGACTCACCTACCTACTCATCAAGAGTCGTCGAATTACGCTCAAACCAACCCCGCATTGGAGGAAAATGGAAAATTTATTCAAAACTGCACCATCAGCAAACATTCCACGTTGGACACACCTGGAGGAGCTGAGGAACATTTTTCTCACATCAAACTCTCTCGGCGTGCGCTGCGCTCTGGCGGACGGGAAGCATACTCCAACCAGATCCCCAGTGCTATTGATTCCAGCTTTAGGTAGAGGGAGCAAGCTAAGAAAGAGCCACTGGAGAGTGCCTCCAGCAGTCAACTTTTCAACTCATGCCTTCTTATGCACCTTAGCTTCCTTCCCTCGAGAGACAAGAAGCTCGCTCCGTGTGCGAGCGAGGAAGGTGTTAATTTCTAAAGTTTATAAAAAGTATTAAAATTCATTTCGTATCAAGATTTGCATGCCTCGGATACAACACTTTCGCAGATTCGCTGTCGAACGTTAAGCTCCCCCGGGGGGCTAAGCGGAAGAACACGCGTATCATTGGAAAAGAGCACATCTTTCGTGACACAGAAAGACACGGAAAGAAAGAAAGAGAGCCTCCTCCTTCATCGTCATCGTGCGTGCTTATGATCCCGAAACGCAATTGAAGCATGATTGTGTGTTAAAAATAAGCCCTTAAGCGAACGGAGTCAGTGTGTTTGAGTGTGAAACGCTGAGGTGCGCACTAATGCCGCACTAATGAGCGTGAAAGACATTGGCAACTCGTTCGACATTGGCGCGCTATGGTGTGGCACGCAGGCAGGCAGGCAGGCTGGAAGGCGCGAGAGCACGAAGACTTGCGTGCGATGTCAGCAGCGCAAATCCAAGATTTTTATTAAAATATGTAAATTTTAATTTTTACTGTTATGATTGGCTTATTTCGGGCGAACTAATTACTTCACCAGATCAAATAATCTAATGTCTTCAATTAAAACCAATGGACGAATTGGATGGAAGAGCAAGGCGTTTTCAGGTGCAGCGTCGAAGAAATTGCTGAACAACGGCTCGAGATTGAACCGGCAGAAGGAGACTACCCACTGCTGCTGTGGAGTTGTAGTGGAGATTTATTCCACAAAGATGCCCACCGACCATCGGAAATTTCCTTGCAGCAATTCTTACACAGTCTTTCTTCGAACGCGTATCTTTGGCCACTTTACCGCAAGCCGCATATGAAGTGCCACACACTGTGCTAGTCAATAGACAGCAATATCCAGTAGGAGAGGTATAAGATAAAAATTGTAACTACTCCCAGCACGATCGTTTGTCGTCACGTTTGGGCTACATGCCATGGCCAGATGGAGCGGCAGGGGGGAGACGAGGAGTGTTATCAAATATTAACTCATCCTTCTTTCTTCCCCGTTCCGTTCCAGGACCGACCGCCGTTCAATGCATTTCAAACTTCAACCACAGGAAGGGGTTGACTTTTTATCGCAACGATACTTTCAACTTCGGGAGGGACAGGAGCGTGCAAATAAAACGCGACCAGAGATCGCTGGCATGACTCTATGCCCGAAAAAAGGGACTTACTTCCACCATCATGCCAGACCAGACCATCAATCGTACACGCCGAACCCATGGTAACGCCATAGCGGTTCCCGGGCCTCACAGAAGAACAGACCCTTTCTGTGGGTGTTGGCGGGCGGACGGCGTGTGTTGCTTGCTTTCTTGCTTGCTTGCTTTTCCTATCCGCATTGGTGGCATTAGCATAATTTTCCGCACCACCATTGATCGGCGAGGAGTGGGAGGGTGTGGGGTGGTTAGTTAATAGTCTCGATGGCGGCGGAACTTGGTACCGGGTGGTTTTGGTTTGCGTACTTTTTATCCCGAACAATTTCTGATAGCGTAAGTAGTATAATTGATGCGGGGATGTTGTTGCCAGACCACCACCAACAGCACCGCCTGCGCGACCCAGCAGAAGCAGCAGGATCCGTCGGAAATTACCGTTACAGTGAGATAAACCCCGGGTAAAGGTGCCCAGCGCGGGGTGGGGCGTTTATCGAAGTTTCTTTCGATTGAGCCGGAAAACTCACTGATCCTTGTGATTGTCGGGAACATTTGGCTGGGCAGGAAGAAAGGAACAGAGCGTCGTGTGCTTCTGTTTTGTTTGAATATCTGGAGTGTGACCTCTAGAAGAGATCGACCAAAGGAAGAGGAAAGAACTGGAGTTCTTTCCTTTCTCTTTTTTGATGGTAAACTCTTTCCATTTTTTGCGGATACACGGTATGATTACGAATCAACATGTAAATGCTGTTACTACATCTGCAAGGTTTTTGGAAAGTTTGTTTGTCTTACATTGTACAGATAAAGGATGATACCAAAGTCGCACACTATACTAATTATAACTTCTTTTCAGTGGTCCACCACCATGCTCTGCTGCCAGATTGCTGTTTGCTTATGATATTGTTGGCTGATTGGCTCACTCCGGAGTGAGTATAGGAAGGCACTGCTGTGCCAAGAATCTAAGTATCTTAGAGTTTCATGAACAAGATGCCATTCCACACCGAAACTGTCTTCCGAAATCCTTTCGCATGAATTGCCCTTTGATGATGCTTGGAGGATGCGATCGTGTTCGTGTTCTTCAGCAGAAGACGACACTAAGATAAAAAAAATGACAAGAGAGAGCTATGGTGACGGACTGACTGACTGGTTTGTCATTTTAGTACGTCGAGGAGATGAAGATTAAATGACTTGGTAGCAAAGGGTTGGTCCCACGAAACAATAAAAAAAACATTGTAAAGAATCTGTTCCTGTAGCAGAGTGCGGCAACCAAACGACACACACACAAACGGAGGAAAGGGAGTGATTAAAAGAATGGCGGCACCCTCCATCGGGGAACATTCTGCCGTAGGTGGTGTGTTTGCGTTGGTGTACGGCTCTTTGTACTGATGTATGCTAACGCGAAACATGAGCAGCAAATATTTAGCGTATGTTGTGCAGTGAGGGAAAAAAAGGAAACGTTTGAGAGAGGGAGAAGACGTCGTGTTTTGGCCTCTTAGCGTGTGCATGCATGTGTGCATGGGAGGAGAGCGGACTAGGGCGCCACATTAAGACAATCTCAATTGTTCGAAAAATTCGTCTTCTGCTATGATAGGCATTTGCCTTGCTTGCGAAGCAGCAGGTTCGGGTTTTATGTCGCAAAGTTGTTTGGCAACATTATCCTGATATGCTTAGAGTTTGAGGTTGATGGTGAGGGAAAATAAGAAAACATTGAATAAAAAGCACTAATTTGTTTGCTGTAAATTTGAAATGCAATTATAACACCGACTGTTTCCATTTGTATGCCAATATTATCAATGTAAGAAGGCGTGCGACTCCATCTGTCCTTTGAAGATTCATGCATTATTCAGTGTTTGGGCGACCCGAGCGAGCGGTACTACTCACGCGCTCAACAACGAACTTAATAATGATCGAATAGCAAATTACTGGCAACACACACACACCGAGGCGACTGATGAACGAGATGCTGCCATCAACGATCTTATGCATACCATTTTTAATTGATGCACGCACAATTGGACTCGGAATCAATCGGGTGGGTCGGTGCTCGGGTGCTTCTGGTCGACTATGCACCAGGAATGTGCCAAGGATACGCCACAAAGTGTTGCGTTTACGGTTGTGATTGCAGACTATGAATATTAATGGGTCTTTGGAGAGCATCTGGAGTTGTCATCGCTGTCCGTACCCCTGTGCACTAAGGTAGGTCAGAGCCTATTTTGCTTCAGCCAGTAGTCAATGCTGCACTGCTCTGCGCTGCCAGTACTCGGTGGTGTGCATGGTAATTCGAAATCGAATAATCACACTGCTCTATCACCAGATCTATCAGCAGTTCATTATCATTGCTTTGTTCGGGGGGAGCCACCAGATGCCAGAAGTTGCTACGGTAGACTAAAACAATTATCTTTTGCTCAGCGGTTTTTGCGTTGTCCCTTTCCTTGTGTTCGGTTTCCTTTGTCGCCGTGCGCCGTGCGCCGTGTAGTGATGATTGATTTTTAAATTAATTTTTAATTTATTCAGGAACCCACCACTCGAGGGTATGGATAGCATAGCTCCTCCACAGGTCGTATTCTGAAAGGACGCCCGAACTCAACTGTGTTTTGTTTTCTAGCAACAGATTACAAAAAAAAAAACTCTACACGACCTATCAATTTCTGTTTATTGTGTCATTATAAGCAGTGAGAGAAAGAAAGCCAGGTCGGCGACAAAACAAAAGCTACGACGATCGGCACCGAAGCGCACGGGCGAAACGAAAATCACTTCATTTGAAAGTCCGTCGTTTTTTCTCCCCATTTCACGGAACAACAATGTTTTGGTAGGAAATTTGTATTCAATTTTAATTGAGTTGTGATTTAATGTATTCACAATTTCACCCCAAAACAATGCCCGCACTAGCGGACAACGGACAATGGGGAAAATTTCCATAGAAAAACTTTCTCCTAAATAAAAAAAACCCAGAACAAAACTTCTTTTTTCTTGGTCACCGGTGGAAAAGAGATTCTTTTGGACATTGAAATTCGATTTAAGATCACATTAACAACGTTCGCCAACCGAATGTTGTCGATGGAACAGCAGCTGGTACGGTACCACACCACCACCACCACCACCAGGCGAGATTGGGATCGTTCGGTGTCCTCTTTTCGTACATACTGCGCGTTAAATTAAATTAACCGATACTTTATGCTGGAATCACCACAAATGATGTCGACTTTTATACGATGGAAATTGTTGATCAAGCTTCTTTTTCGTCAAAAATCGTAAAACAATCAGCGCGAGAGAGAAGGAGAGGAAATGATGATTTGTTTTAATTTTTCGCTCCAATGAAGCTTTCCGTCGGCAGACGCGCGACCCAAAATTGCGGTCAGGTGGGAGGAAATGGCACTGGCAATTGAAAAATTTCCTTCAAATTAAAAGCATTTCCGTTCTTCCCGCTCCCGTCTGTGCGTAAAACCGCCTCCACCACCACCCCTGCAGTGTGTGGTGAAAGTGTGTGACGGTGTTCTGGTTTTGATTTATTAATCACTGTGCGTCGGCAGGGCTGCGTTGGCTAATGCTGTGTGTGTTGTTGGCTGTTGCCCCAATCCCACCCACCTCCCCCTCCGATCCGATGGTTTTTGGGGTGGGGTGGGTGGGTACAGAAATTATGGACAGAAAAATTCAACATTTCTTGCCACCCTGCTCTCCGCCCCATAAAGGAGCAACCCTGTAACGGCAGTCTCCAGCAAAAGAGCGCCGGAGCGAGCCTACACCCGCGCCTGCCTGCCTGCCTGCCTGCCACTGTGGGTGGGTGGTGATGATTTCTTCTAATGACAAATATGTGTTGAGAATTAATATAATTATTCGAAGGTGTTACAAATTTTCCGAAAATATTCCCCATTATCGTTGCCGTTAATGGCGTTTGTTTGCGCGCTCAATGGCGCCCTCGGGGGCGCCAGAGGCCCGTTCCTCCGCTGCTGGCTGTAATTGAAACACGCGAAAAAAGGGGTTGAATGCGTGCGGCTGTGGGCTGTGCGAATAGGCCGGTGCTGTGTTCTCGGTTGTTTCTCGTGTCTAATATTTATTTGCTGACGACGAGTTTTAAGAAGCGCTCCTGGGCCACCCCACAAGCTGCTGGCGGCGGGATCGTCCATTATATGCGTGTAAAAGGCAAGAAATCGGTCTCCTTCGGGCAAGGTGTGTTGCCGGAGGACCGGGGGTTGGGGTAAGAGAGGACGACGATGATCGGAGCCATTCAAGGGAAGGAAGTTAATGTGATCTTAACACCTCCCAAGCGGCAACACTGGGCTTGGGGCCAAGCGGCAAACGTCACCGGCAAGTCGTTGGATGCGTAAGCACTTCCTCTTTACGTTGGGAGATTAGTTGCTGAAGATTGCGTTCCGCTTGCGGTACGTGAGACAATTTTTGAGAACTTGCTTTTAGCACTAATGGCTTACGAAAGGGGGTCAGTCAACAAACAGGGTAATGGGTATGGGTGAGCCTTCAGAGCCATTGAAGGATATTTACGTGCTGTTGGCTCGAAAACGGTAATGATTATGCAGTGCAAGCGCCAACGAGACAAGAGGGAGGAGGACATTATTTCGATAGATTGACATTTCTCATCTAGCTAGCTATGCTGAGGTTCCGTTCCGGAGTCCGGATAGATAAACCACAGTTGATTGCCTCTGCATTCAGGTATTGTGATTTTAAACGTTAGTTAGAAGAAGTTTTCTTCGGATGTTTCAACACCTTGGACGTATGAAAAGATAGCCCTCACAAAGGGTTTGAAGGATGAAATTGGCTTGGTGCAGAACAATTAGCTCAAACTTGCACCGGAACAGCGCTTTTGGCGCAGAAGACCACCGAATGTTGTGTAACAAGGTTCTCTAAAAAAGACGAAAAAGTTGTTATCAAACTTTGATCCGGTAGCGTCTCCGTGCGGAAATAGATTCGCTTCAAGATGTTTTACGCTACGGTAAATAATATCAACAAGAAACAGTTACAGCTCGCCATTTACAGTTTCATGAGCGTTGAGAGCGAGTGGCAGCGGTCGGTCAATTCTTTAAGAAATGAATATGAAAAGTCTTGCCTCGGCTCGGCGCAATGGACGGAGGGGGATGCATCCAAAAATTGACTTCAAACAACAGTCGAGTAGAAGAAACTCGAACTATAGTAACTTGAGTCGAAGATAACTGAGCAGAAGATTCGGCCATTTTTTCCCACAATTCCACCGACCATTTCCCCGTTGGGCCCCGTTTGCAGAAGATTCATTGCAACGCCCGAAAACGGTGAATAGAGCAGAAGAAGAAGCAGGACTTTCCTTGTTTCTTCGATACAGTGGCATTGTCGCAACAATCCGGAGCAGCATACCTGCCCTGTTGCACACTACTCCAAGACATTGTGTGAACCATGAACCTACTACTGTTGCTTCTGCTGTGCGCTGCAGTCAAGGTAGGAGAGGACACACACCCCGTGCCGCCTCCCTGCTGGAAGGCAAATTTATTGAAGGTAAAAAGTTTGGCTAATAATTTGCATTTTATATTTTCCGTCTCCACCACAAAGCCATGCGAGCGAGGGGCCGGCCGGCGCCTTGGAGAGCCTTATTTCTTCCCTCAAAATCAAATGGATCTTGTGTTGCGTTCGGAACATGAAACGAATTGCAAAACCGGGGCTTTGGGAGAGGCGAAAAGGGACGACAGTGCAAGATACAAATAAAAATCAAAATGTATATGGCCACTCTGTCTCACTCGCTCTCTCGCTTAGGAAAAAAGGACAAAGAACGGAGGGCAGAGGTTGTATGACAATTGTCTTTCCTAAAAGCTTCCTACTCCGTACACTTCTGTGGTGAAATTGGAGTGCAGGGAGGAAGAAGCAGCGAGCAAAATTATGCTCCTCCTAAACAAGATTACTTCAGTCCAGCTGTCCAGATGGAACGTCCCTCCTGTGCGTGTCGGCGGGAATGAATGGCTTATTGGTAAAACTGGACAACGGACGAGGGCTCGAGGGGCGAGTGAACCGGACACGCAAATCAACCTTCCGCTACTTCAATCTTGCAGCAGACGCAGGAGTCCTTCCCTCTTGCCGGGTTTGATTGGAACAATCAGCTCATAAGAAAGCAGTCAACCACACAAAATGTGCAAAGAATAGAGAATTGTCCACCGGGAGCCAATTTGGGGAACAAATATATTTAGATTGCACTGATATACAGCAGGCAGTATTTTGGAGCTGCACCATTCATTTGCAAACCACCCCTGTGCACCCCGAGCCCTCCTCGATGCACTTCGCCATGGGGAAGCAGTATAAGGCAACGGACTTTCCCCGAGGTTAGAGTAGTCGGTAGCCGAGGTCGACGGGCAGATACCTGCATTTCCGTAATTATAATTTCAACGGGTTTGTTTCCGGTCGGTGCGCGAAAGAAGCCATCACAGTCATCATCATCACCAACGTCCTCCCCATTCCCTTCCCTGGTATCTCCAGCACGAGAGGCAGAGAGAGAGAGAGAGAGAGCAACGTTCATCATCACCATCGAAAATTGTCGAAAAGGATTATAATACGAGCAATAATAATAATAATAATAATATGATATTTCTCATTCTCATTCAGCTTCAGCGCACTCGAACGAAGGCTGGAGCCAGAGGCCACCAACAACGACCGTAGTCAGTGTCAGTGTGATGATGCAGGATGTTTCGAAAATGGGGGGAGGGCGCACATCAACAGGAAAGCAAATGGTAGGCATATGGGACAAAAAGAAAGCAACGGGCAACAACATTCGGGATGGCGCACGGGAGGAAGTGGTTGTATGGCATAATAAATACATCGTTTCGGTTGGCAGCAAGGACGTTTGGGTTAGACCAGTGCCACTATCATTATCCGAAACGCTGTAGCGAGTGGGAGAAGTGCGAGAGGCGCGATACGGCCACGAGAGGTCGCTTAAATTCGCGAAAAACTGCTTTCTTCACCAAAACGCTTTACTGTGTGTGTGTGTGTGTGTACCATCAGCATCAGTAGAGCAGACCGAGAGTAGTGGCCGGTTGGAATTGGGCTAGCTCCCGGTGTGTGTGTGTGTGTGTGTGTATGGCAGAAGTTCGCTCATTCGAAACAGATCATCCATTTTGTCCGTGAACGCCAGGTTAGAATGTTGCTGCAGAATGAGCCAGCCAGGGAGAGAGCTAGCCAGGGGTGGATGGGAGAGATTGCCAGTCCAGAAAGACCCTCTGCATTACCTGAAGATCGAAATGAAGCAACGAACAGAGCAACAGCGGCGGCGGCGGCGGCGGCGGCAGCCAGCACATCCGGTCACATCCGGACACAACAGTGCGCAAGCAAGTCGGGAGCAAATTTTCTAGTTAAATTAATTGTAAATTTTGCAATTATTATTTTGCGGTGAGGTAAATTAAATATCATATAATTTCATAGCTTCTGCTCGGTTTGGCGTCGCGACACAGCAGGGCACCACCGGCAGTATCTCGCTCTTTCGCTGGGAGGGCGGAGGCGCACGGGGAGAATGGGGTGATTCCCCGACCCCGTTCGCTCGCGTTTGGTCGTCGGATGAGAATGTGTTTCGCCAAACGTTTGACTATCCTCTGGATCCCGCGATTGGGTGGTGGGGTTGGGGGCGTAGTAGTTTGCTTTCGCCCACGGGTACGTAGGTTTTAGTGTTGTAAGGCTGGGCGAGGACTGTACCTGGTGTGCCCCGGATGTATCATTCCAACATCTGGATAGCCACATTCGCGTACGGACGTAGCGATCTTGGAGAGAATACATTTAAGCAGATAGGTTTAAAACTTGCGGCAAACATTTTATGATAATTTAAGAGGAGCTTAAGCATTATTTCTCCTCGATCAGTAACACACTACACTGAGTGAGTGTGTATGAGAACGCTCCAGTGTGCTGAATGGTCTTGTCACATAAGCAACATTGAAGTCATAACGAAATGATGAGTGCAGGGAGGGAACGACGAAGTACAGTGATCACATAAACCAAAACAAATGATCTGCACTTTCCATCAAACAATTCCTCCACTGGCTGGATACGACGCTGCTCGATGATAAAGTGCAGCATCATTGTCGCCCGGAAGAGAAAGAAAGGCCCGGAAAGACGTGGGAAGGGGGAGGAAAAAAAGGGAACGGTCGAAAGAAATCTAACGCCAATTTCGGCCAAAGTAACTCGCCTCCGCTTCCACACTCCAAGGGCGAGGCGTCACAGTCGAAAGAAATCTTTGTACTTTGAGGCGAGTTCCGCCAGCAAGATGGCCATCTTTTGTTTCGACCACGAATAAATTTGTCTTATCTTGCATCCGGGTTTGTCTTCACTGCTGCCGGAATTTGTCCTCTCCTCTCCCTTCAGTTCAGCAGGCTGGCAGGCAGGACACGTTAGGTCGGATTCAGGTGGCCCCGACCGGTCGAGGCGAAGGAAGTTTTGCACTCTTTCGGCCCGGCTGGCTCAGTATTGCAGTGGGTTTTATTAACTCTTTTAATTTTATGACCATTTACTTCCGTTTCCTAAGTACGATTCCTCTCGACCGAAGAAGTTTGTTACCGGCTGTGCCGTGGAGGATTCGCATTTGTTCCCTCCTCTCCCACCGCACACACACACACACCGGTTGGCGCAGCGAAAAGTCAAATGAATTGAGGTAAAAGGAGGAGGAGGAGCTTGGCTTTGCACAGTTGTAGCAATAGTGTGGCGCTGGTTGAAGTTGGAGTGTGCTACGCGGTTATCATCGTATCATTACCGCTTCCGCTCACCGAGTAGTGCTCGACTGGAGTGGTGGAGTTAGTGACTTTTGAAAAATAATTTGCGATTTTTATTGAATCCCTTCGTAGCCAAGCATTTTCCCGTTTGCACAGTGTGTGTGTGTGCGGTTTAAGACACTCTCAGCCGTTGTCTGCCATTATTTGCACTGATGTGAAATTAAAACCATATCAACCGTGGCGCCTAATTTACAACGCTTTACATTCAAACATTCTCTCGCACACGCACACACATGCTGCGCAACCAGTTCGTTTGGGGTTCGTTGCCGATAGCCTGACGGGGAGAAAGCATATTTTAATTAATATCTTCCCTAGCGAACTTACCGCGACATTATCCACCTGGCGACGACGTCGACAGAATCGGCGTTCTCTATAGGCGTTTTTTGGAATTGAAATGGAATAGGCACTCGCGTGTTTGCCAACAACAACCGCCACCGCGCTAACACACACACACACACATGACGGCGGGCAAAAGTATCAAAGCAAGCGCTCTCCTGTGGCGGTTGCTACCATCTTGGCGGATTTAAATTAAACGCCAGCGGTTGTGCGCAAAAAGTGCGCAAACTACAAAATATGCCGCACAATGTTGCGGTTCAATACGCGTTACGGAGTGAGCAGGTAGAGTAGCGCACTTTGAAGCCCCGAAGGTAGACAGAATTAGTTTGCTACAGACATAAAAAAGTCGATTGGGTTTTGTTAATGGTTCGGAAGAAGTAGGATTATGCTTTTAAAAAACTTTGCACACTCCACCACAGCGCATACACACATCATCCTGCGATGACCATAAGCTAATCTAATAAGAAGCTGCTGGTTGATCAGCTAACTTATCCTATTCTAGGCTAGAAGAGAAGGGGAGGGGAGGGGGGGGGGGTCCAATTACACTTTGCTGGGCTACTTTTAATGACCTACCGTGGGCTGGAGCTTTCGCAGTAAAAATCTTCTCGGTTCTCCCGCCTGCCCGGAAGATAATCTTCCCGGTGGCCGGTCGTAAAAACTCATCCCACAGAGGGAGATGGAGTGCAGCAGCAGTGTAGCAGGAAAACAAGGGCAAGGTGCACCAAAGAAAGGGGGAGAAAAGCATTGGCAGGGCTATTGGCAGGGATGCTCACAGGCCGGGAAAGCATCCACTCGACCGCTCCATCAATCAGCAGCGCTAAGTCCGTTGAAATATGATTGCACGATAGGGACATGAGAGGGGGTCATGAATTAACGGCTCTTTGCCTTCGCTTTGCACACACACACACTCTCAGGCCCCAAAGAGCGTGGTACAAAGTACAAAGCTGCATTCTGGAATAATCTAAATTCCCGAAATACCCGGAAAAGGAAGCGGGAGGAAGTGGAGATTGGGCGAACCCTTCAATTCCGTACCCGGCGTTCGTCTCGTTGCTCGAAAGGATTAACAAAAATTCACATATTTATGGTCTTGTTCAAAGTCATTCCCGACCTTTTTGGGGCTTTTTTTGTTGTCTGCTGTTGTATGCGGTCACATACACGGTTGGAGGTGGAGGTAAAAGAAAGAGCACACGAAGGATGGTGGCCTAAGGTGTGTGCGAGTGTGTGCGAGTGTGTGTGTATGATGTTCCGTGTACGAATCCTCACGAATGTTGCATTTTTTATTCATGTCTCATCCAACACATTTCCACCGATTTGGTAGCGCTCGGGCTGATTTTACGTCGGGCAGGGAGAAAGGCCGCCAGGCAGGCAGATGAGCTGCACTTGGCTTGGTGTACAGGTCTAAGTGTGTACAGGGGGACAAGGCCGGTTGGTTCTCGGCGACACAGATGCAGCACGCTAAAAACGAAGAGATTCATGGCGTCGATTACACGAATTTGCTTATGCATAGGCACGACCTTACCGACCGGGGGGAAAAAAAACTCCCCACGAAAAACGAAACCCTTCTGATTTTGGAACATTTCCTTATAACTGGCCACTGGTGGACAAAAAAAACAAGGGTTGTCAACCTGATAACCGTGTACCATTTTAGATGGGGGAGGGTTTATTTTCTTTTTGGCGGAGGTCAAAGCTAATAGCAAGAGCGCAGAGAGAAAGGGACAGAAAAAAAATTGATTCCAATTTTGATTGGGCTTGTTTTTTACGAGACTGTGAGAGACTGTTCAGATGCTGTATGCGCTTGATGAACAATAATAAATTAAATAGAATAAGAAAAGGCTTGCAGCAGCAGCTCACGGGTGAAAGCTACCCCCTTTTGTTGACGGAACGTGCGTCAGGCCAAATAGTTACCGGTAAGGGAAAAGTACAACTTGTACATCTTTCATCGGGCTGGTTTGTATTATTTATTTATTCAGGGTAACCCAGTGCCTCTCTCCCCCCCCCCCCAATTCTCCGCACAAGGCCGATCAAAACCTGCCGGCCAGAATTTGGGCTGATTTGAGATCATCACCATAAATCACGGATCCTGAGCGGCTTTTGTTGCTGCTACTCTTGTGCTACACTCGAGAATGGCATGAACCTCGACGCAACCGATGGTGCTCTTAAAATTTCTACGAAGATTAAAAAAACTCTTCCCCCAGTTCATCGCAACAGCATCGGGGTGTCGGGGAAAACGGAGGCAGTTCCTCCTCTACACGCACTGATTCCGGTGCGATTTCATCACTCAAATTTCGCATACTTTCACTCATTGCATTTTCCAGCAGTGGTGGGATAAAAACACGGCACTGGAGCAATGCAGAACGGTTCACCGGCTCACCAGATGAAGAATTTTATAGGGTCAGTTTTTACGGTCGCATAAAATACAGTATTCACGAACCACTCTCTCTCTCTCTCTCTCTCTCTCTCTGTCTCTCTTTTGACTGCGGAAGCAGGGTGGCATGGAGCACGTTCTGTTGCTTTTGACCCTTTCCCGGCGTCATGATTAACAAACGGTTTGCTCTCCCCAATTCACCTTTGCACACACCAGCGTCAGGCAACAGAAATCGACGGGGATTATCAATGTTCAAACGAACTTGCGACCAAAATCCACACCATAACGGAGTGCATCAAGCCACCCTTGAGGAAGCGGCGCCTTTGCGCGGCAGGGGAATTTGTAAATATTAGATAAAAAAGGAAAGTATTAACGGACACAACACAACAACAAAAATCTTCTCCCCTGCACAAGCCAGATGACACAGCCACACCGAGGCCCGTGAACAGATCTGTCCGGAGAAGCTGAAGCGACCACCACCCATCGCAGAGTTAACCCTTTTTTTGGTCGGGCGCGTGGAATTTAGGCGATAAATATGGCGTGCCGGGGGCATGGCATCGGCAACCAAAAAGGGGTGACATTGCGAAGGTGGCAGTGTCGTCCGTGCGCGCGTTTGCTTTATGGGTCGAGACGGCGAGTGCGCAAGAAGTGGGCACACTGGTGCTTTCTCTTCTTTTTTTTATCAACCCAACTATTGCTGAGGGCCATTTTCCGGATTGTTTGCCGCTGGGCTCCTTCGCCCGTGCGCGCGTTTTATGTGTGTAAATTGCATGTAATTTTTCCTTGTCGTGTTTCTTGGAGATAACTTTTTTCTGTGTGTTTCGTTGTTTGGACCGCCGCCGCCGCGTTTGGGAAGAAATGTGATTTTTTATGATTTTCAATTTGAACCCGGCCTGTTTGTACCATTTCCACCACCACCCGGGGGATGACAATTTTTCCACGCCACCGAGACGGGATGGCGTTGGCTTTTTTTTCGGCCCTCACTCTTCCATTTATTTGCTTTCGACAGAAGGGAACGTAATTAATTAGCCCCCGATGAGGGTGAATAGCGGCATAAAATGGCAGCATCAAGGCAACAATCCTTTCGATCGTTCGAGAAATCGCGCAAAGGCCCATTGTACCCAATGCAAACGAAGCGTAAAATCAAAGAAGCGCAATGTGAACGCATCAAAAAGTATGCTGCAAAGAGCGATTGCGAGTGTGCTTTGCGTCCTTCCAAGCATATGTTGGCAACGGTTTTGGCTCGGATTCGGTTGCTCGCTGTTTCATCGTAGATGAAAAATGGCACAAAGTGTATGATTCTTTGTATGACATTACAAACGCAAACGGATCAGGGCACCTACCGACAGGCAGAAAGAGCAGTGGGGAAAGCCAAAAAAACAGAAACAAGCAAACATATTGCGGGCAGTTAATCTTGAAATCTCGCCCGGGTGGGACAGATTGACGCAAAAGGTTTTAATTTATGCGTGTACTAGGCCCCGCGCCGCTGCTGCGTATGTGTCGCGCCCGCGCGCCGAATCGCCATTTATCGTCGTCAGTCAATCCCGGGGACGAGACACTCCGGTGTTCCCGAAGGACTTTCGAAAACTTTCTTCACACGAAAAGAAAGCCCACGCGGACGACGGGAAAAGAAAGTCTTCTAAGAAAACGCGTGTGGGAGAGCAGCGACCGAATGATGGTTGACTAAATCCTTCGGACGATTATAATGACCATCGGGCCCGGCCATGACGTTCGGGGCCGGCCGTGTGCGGTGTTGTGTTGTGGTTTGCGGTCGTCGTTGCGTAGAACATTGTTACATCCACTGTTGTCCGTTATTTGTTATAATTAAATGAAAATATTATTTTTAATTAGCGCTTCCAGGTCCGAAGAAAAGGGTCCAGGGTTTGCCACGCTCCAGTCCGGTTTCATTTATCTTTGAATTTTAAGCCGCCACCACCAGCAGCAGCATTCCCCTCTCTGTCACCGCTCTTGTTTCATTCGCCGGAAATTTCGCTGCGCGTGGGGTAAAATCGTTCAAAAAAGCAAACGGGAAGGGAGGAGTGCGTGCGGTGCCGATGGAGGAAGGTGAAAAGGCGAAGGTGAAATAACTCAAAGAAACCCACCGGCTTTCCCCATACACTTCCGGCCGCGTGAGGAATTGCCATCAAACGGTGCCATCCCGTGGGAAGGCTGCTGTGAGCGCTGCCTGGCGCCCGTGTATGTGTGACCCAAGCCACACACGCATGAAAAGTCAAGTAAAAGTTTGACTGATGGATAAAAATTTGAATATGATTTCCATCTCCCATTTCCACCTCCTATTCGTGTTTGTGTGTGTGTTCGCTTTTCCCTTCAGCTCCACCATTAGAAGATCGGTCCACACACACAGCGCCGTTTGCGCGGGATTGTTCCCCGACGTAGAATGATGGTGGTGAAAATTTCACGATATTCGGGCGCTCGGAACGACACGCAAGAAAGCGAAAAGAAGCAGAAATGAGTTACCAGATCCGTGACATTATTTTTAATTTAAAGTTTTGTCGTTTGGTAATCAGAGATTAGAGATTTGGCTTCCTGGCTTCTTGCGCGAGAGTTGAAGCCTTCACCTTTTTACCCTTCCTCCCGACATTTACCTGCATACCGTCCGCCGCCCCATACGAGCGTGGTGGTGGGGTGAATCGTTTCTTTTGATCTTTTACCAGTCAAGCGGTGGTGTGTGGTTCCGGTCCCGTTCGAAGCCACCCGCAAAATCACATTTTCCACGCATATGACACCGACGACATCACGCATCATCGTCATCAGCCACCACCGTACCTGGGCACATATACCCTCCTACTACCCATACCACCGCACCAATGGGAGGGCGGGCGGGCGGGCGAGAACAATTTCATGTTTACAAATGACTTCTTTTTGCCCTGCGGGAAGAAGATTTTTAATTGAATCCTATTTTTCTCGCCACCACCGTTCGCACACTCGTTGCCGGGTGCGTTGTTGTGTGTTTTACACGCACGGGTCCCGTCCCTTGATAGGCGGCCCAAAGGCGAATCGACGACAATGGGAAGGAAGACACATAGGTGTATCGTCTTTGATAAAATGGCCCACCGCGTGTCACCTTTCCTCCCCATGCCCGAGACGCCACGCCGTTGTGTGTGCCTTGAAGTGATCATTTTTCTGACAAGATTCCATCGCCAGCATGAACGACAGCACAGAAGGTGAAGGGGTTGCTTCGGGTGGAGAAGCAGCTCACGCATTCATGTGAGTTTTTACATGTTTTATCCGGCGAGATAAGATTCGTTTGCAAAGAAAGAAAGACAACGGCAGGACGAGTGCGCGCGTGCTTTCGCGCGGAATGTAAAAAATGGCACCGAGAAGAAGCTGAGCTTGACAGAAATTCTTGGCCATCCCCCTTTTTTCAACCAAGCCAGGAAGGGCAAAGACAAAGGGGAGGTAAATGTGATGGTGGAAAAAACGGAGGGGGTAGTTATCACTTATCAAAAGCGAAAACAAGCGTAGCGTGAATTTTGAAGGTGATTATCGCTCGGCTGATGGTTGAATCTGTCAAACGCGCGACCGACGGGGAGGAGAGTGAGTGCGATGGTGGTAAAAGGGCACACGCAATGTACATACACACACAGTACGACCCACAGACAGTGAGGTGCCGTCGAAAGGCTTAGCGAGAGGAAGCCTTTAAAAATTTATTAAAAACTCGCTGGATTTAGTTACGGCGGCAGGCGAAGACGACACACACACACACACCCGGGTGGCACACGTATTTAGACGATGCCTCGATATGGCATATAATATCGCAACGGCAAAAAGGGTTAAATGGTCGCGCGCGGTGATGACGATGGCACGCTAATGCTGCCAATGGCATCGATGTTTGGCGGCGGTGGCTTCCTTCGAGCCCAACCGGTGGTGGGCTCGAGAACACACCGCGTGGGCCGCGGGTGGAAAAAAACGGCCGAGCGAGCAGCACTAATGATGGGTCCCATAAATGTGCTTCCTTTGCTTTGTATATGCTGGGCCTGGGCTGTACGGCGTGAGTGGAGAGTGATGTCGAACGAAGAGTGAAACGATGTATTTGCACTGCCGAGAAGCGGGCGCCGCTGATAACGGAAGCTGACTCGGGCCTGATTATGACTCGCGTACGCCCTCTTTCGATGGTGACACGGTGTTGTGATGACGTGTGGTACGGTACACACGACGTCCATTGTTTCGTTACATTAGCATATTATTAATATGTTCGCCTTTTGCATATTGACAGAATGGCCTTTAATGCGGGCACGTGTGGTGTAAGGTGTAAGGCTTCCCGTTTTCCGCTGTGGCTTTTAACCATCGAGTGTGTTTAGCAACATTTTACTCTAAAAATAAAGAACAAGAATATAGTTTAGCTCTTAGTTAGAGGCACACAGTAAACAACCTGCTTACAAAGTTTTTCTTACGAATGTGTTATTGTTTTGTTTTTTTGTTGTGCCTCGCAGTGTCCTCTTTAAGGCAGGTGAATCCCAAAAGACTGCAGAAATAATCTCAAACCGGTGCTGCCGACGACCACCACCACCACCAGCAGCATGTGATGCGGTGTGGCAAACAACAATTTGGAATATAAATTTCAAACTGAACACATTAGTTAGGGAAGTTTTAAGTCAGGTAAAGACATTATTATAATTCATGTCACTTTTCCACCGCGGAGCCATCCGGCTGGCTGGGAGCGATGGAATTTGCTTCCCGAAATTTTATTTTTCCTTGCCCACCCTTCCTCCCCACCACAGGCGCTTTAAACAGGATATTGTAAGGGATCGCCACTCGCCAAGGAACGGCGTGCGATGCTCAAGGAAATCAGCGTTCATAGGGCACCAGCAGCCTGCCGGACCAGCGCGCGCTCGCTGTGGAAAGAGGAACGAAGAGAAAACAAACAAGCACCACCACCACCACCACCACCGAGGACCAAATATCTGCAGCGAGAAGCTAGTTATAAAAATATGCGACACCGTTTGTGTTTAATTGCGCACCGTGACGCACAGCAGCACGGGAAATTCGCGATACACGCGCGATTTCCCCCCTCGAGGGTAGGTGGCCCATACGGTGGCCCGAAAAAATAGGAAAAAAACAAAGTGGAAAAAGTCCAATCCAGTCCCGTTTGGCGCACGTTTGGGAAAAGCGAGGTTGAAACCTTCTGTTTAATATGATTGCGTTACTTGCGGGGAAGGAAATAAATATTTATACTAGGCACGAGACCGGTCGGTTCGGGGCCCAAAATCACCAGAAACCGAACCGGGCCCGCGCTCTCTCGTGAGATGATGGCTTTTAATCGCTTTTTAATGGCATAGCGCGGTAGCAGCATCCGCGCCGTCCGTCCGTGTGTGTGTGTTTGTGCGTGTTGTGTTTTGATTTATTTGAACAGAACCGACCGGCGACTTCATCTCTTCATCCGGCACGGCGGCTGCCGCGATGGGCCCCCCGAAAAACCCTTCACGGAAGCCATGCGTTGTTTGCGCACGGGAAAAGAAATGGAGCGCACACGGATCGGAGCTGAAGGTGCTTGTGCCTAGCAGGGTGGCGCAAGGGGTAACGGGGGTACATCCCAGCACGGACCTACCTGCCACGAATGCGAAAGAGTATTTTCGGGAATCAAAGAAAAACTTCCATTACACACGTTTGATCATCGTGATCCTTTCATTTCGGCGGATTTCGGCGCCGACCATTGCGAAAAGGGGGGGGGGGGGGGCGGACGGACGACGGTGTGTATCGTTTGAAACAGGAACCCGTTAGACCGAAGTCCAACAAAATCGTGCCCACAAACACACACACACATATCCTGGGCAATGACTATCTAATGCGGAACCTGGGGCCCGGGCCAGTGCAAACGAAAGGTTACTTACGATTTTTACGGACTTGCGATAAATGGACATAAATTATCCTTGCCCCAAAAGGAACGGGTTCCGACCATCACGGGGGGGGGGGCGCACATCCGATCCACACGGTAGTTGCAAAAAGGGGTAGGAAGTAAACCAGAGAGCGAAAGCCAGCAAAAAAAAAAGTACACCAACAGAAACAAAACTCATGCACGGTACAAGCCCTCCTCCCCCCCCCCCTTTGCTATAAGCCGTACATTATGGGCGGACAAATAAAATGTAATAAAATATTAAAAGGATTCTCCCGCCATTCCTCCGCCACTACTGCTCCGGTAAGACGACCGCGAGGGAGAGCGAGAGAGACGGGGTGTGGTGGCGAGAGTCTTTTCCCCGTGTGCGGATGGGCACCTTTTCCCGTGTTCGGTCATGGATCCTTTTCCGCTGGACGGAAGGACCAATTGCAAAGCAAAAAGGGGATTCACGCACGACGGCGCCATTTCGGCAAACGTCCAGTCTTGCCGCTCCCGAACCCGCGGCCGAATGCGCTGCGCCATCGCGACCCATACTCCCATACACACAGACACATGCATGTGTATCCGTTCCATATCTTTCCACCTAATATATTTGCTTTGATTAAATAATTAAGCGAACGTAACTTTGGGTTCCGGCTCTTTGATGATGGTTTTTGGGAGGGTGAGGAAGGGACGGCGGGGGAGGTGGTTACGGTAACTCGAGAAAACCTCGCACGCTTGAACACGCTGCCGCCGCTGCTGCTGCTGGCCGGCAGAAACCTCTTCGCGAAAATTATAATAATCACTTTCAGATTCCTAATGGATTCATTTGCAGACCCATCGCCCGCCGTAAGACCCGCTGCCGAGGGAAAACTGAGACTGTTGGGGCGAGTTTTTCCGTGTGTGTGTGTGTGTTGTCCCGCAAAAGGTACTCTGGACGCTGCACTGGACGCGGCAGCAAATGGTCAGAAGCGCTTATCGTGCAGGTTTTCGGTGGGTTACGGATGCTTCCAACATTGCAAACCCTTTCCGCAAAGACGAGAGAGAGAGAGAGAGAGAGAGAGTGTGTGAGCCCGAGCCACCTTGGAGCAATATCAGATACAGCGCCCTTTCGTTTGGTAGGTATTGTCGTGCATATTTGTGTCCTTTTTGGTGTGTTTTTCATTTTCACTGTATCCATAAGAAATAAAAGATTATCCCCTGCAACAACATAAATACATTATGAATATGGAAAGGACAGAAAATGGCGCGCTGTTCGGGCGGGCAACTACAAAACTCGAAACAAACCTTAATAATGCTGTCTCTTGTGCAGTTTTGTGGTACTCTTCACTATGCTACACTATAAGCAATGAAGAAGTAAATAAATAATTCCACAACAGTTCGAATGCACAAGGACAAACAATGCAATCGAAGTTCGAAGAATTCTGGATACAATTCCTCCCATAAAGCAACTCAACTCCAAAAATTCCGAACGAAAAGCTCTAGCTTTTCCGGCCGCCGGGACCTTCGGGGACCTTTCCGGGGCTGTGTTGGAAATGTTATAATCTTTTAATAATAGCTCTGCAGCAGTGTTGTGCAGTTTGATATGCGGGTGAATAAATTTTGTACCGAAACACCTTGTGTGTTACACCAGCACACCGTCGTCGTCCTCGGGCAGCGCGACGCTGTTGTTCCCACCGAACCTGTGCACAATCGAGGAAAAGCTATACCTCGAACGAAAGCCGGAAGCCGCGCAATAAACATTTGCCAATAGACAACTTCAGATCGACCCCTCCAAACCCCGTGCCTATGCCGTTCTGACACGACACAACAACAGAGTTTCGGGTTGTAGTACTGCACTTTACCGTCTCCAGCCGTGCACTGCAGCCGCCAAGTGAAGGGAAGCGCCATGGGACAGGAGAAGGAAAGCGAGTGCGATGTGCTTTTGCAGTATGGATTAAATCCTATCTCTCAGCGTTGTTGGGCGCCCAATTGGGGGGCAAAAGAGTGAACAATGTGTGTTTGTGTATTTATATCGTTTGCCTAAAGAAGGAACACGAATTTAGGTTCGACTGCTGCTACTGCTGCTGCTGTTGGTGGCACTTGTGGCGGGATTAGGTCCAGTAGGGTTCGCTGCAGCGGAGGGCAAATAGCGGAGCGTAAGCTTCGACTTCGCAGGGATAAGTGATTGTTGAGAGTTGGCTTTTCATTGACTCTGGCCGTGTCCGTCCATCGCGCTTTTCCACCTCGTACTTTGACCAGCTCAAAAGAGTTCTTACAACATTTCGTATGGACCGGATCCGAACTGAATCGGAACGGTCTTCTCAACATGATCCATTCAATCATCATTCATTTTGGGCCAGCAGCCAGCATTAAAACTCGCACGCTGAGCGGCACACGGCTTCCCCCGGATGGATAATGTTTTATTCAAATTCGTACATGTGTGTTCGGAGAAAATTTTAATTCCAATAGCTCGACGCTGCTTCTCTCGCTCTCTCTCTCTCTCGCCCTCGCCCTTTGGGTTGTGCAATTATTTACCACCACCGACCACCGAGCGATGAGGCAAAGTTTCGGGAGCCAAAGTCAAATAGCTAAGAGATTTCTTTTCGTATTATTAGCTCGAGCAATGAGTGCTCGAGGGCAGGAGATTGTTTTTTTTTCTTCTTTCTTTTGCACTTGCTATTGCACCAACCTTCAACGCACGTTGTTCCTTTCCTCAACCGTTTTATGAGCCCGATGAAAAGCTTCCCCGGGTGAAAGCTAATCGTTCGTCGAGTCGATTATGACACAAATGAGATCTGGCGTAGTACACACACACACGCACACTGGGGCCAGAAGGGGATGGCGGGTTGTCGGTAGTTTGGCAAAGTTGTGCCTTCTTTTCTCTTGTTTCTCTCAAACCCCTTCCCGTATAAGCACACACACACACGCAGTCGTGGAGGGAAAACGTACGACCAGCCATCGGAAAAACCAACTCCAATCTGCACTTCACAGGGAGAGATCGGTTCGTTCGAGGACGGCTGGTAGCATTCTCGGCACTACGAACTTAATTTTCCCATATCGGATGTGCCTTTGTGATACATATCAGACGGCGGTGGTGGTGTGTGTGTATACACTCGAGTACGTGTGTAGCTTTTGCTAGTTAAACATAGAAATCTAATTAAAATTAAATCAAATGAAATTTAGATGAACATTTCGGTGCGACGGGCGCGCACACACACACACAAACAGAGCCGCTCTTGCAACTGAAACCGTCAAACGTGGCCCACCAACTGTACACCGATTTCTTTGCTCGGCAAACGACGGGGGAAAATCCGGGCGATGCAAAGGACGACGGAGGCGGCGGACGTGGATTTGACTTTCGTTGTTTTTCTTTTGTCGAAAATGTGTTTTACTACTTCTGAGCAGTGAGTGAGTGGTGGGAGGAGTGCGCGCCGGCCGATGCTGCGGCTGAATGTGAAACCAAACAAAAAGAGACGTAATTCAGTATCGGGAACCAGTTCCGGGGAGGAGGAGGAGGAGGAGGCGGTACGTGTGTGCGAGTGCAACAGCGAACGAGAAATTCAGATCCGGCGCGGAAATCCTTTCGGTTCAAATTGTCTGGAACAAGATTTGCGCTAATCCTTTCGCTCCTTCGGCATTTTAGCGGGAGACAACATTGTGCCACCTTGGCCAGCGTGCGCCGTTGTCGGCGGTTGGGGTTGGGGGTTCGTTCGTTTCGACAAACTCTCGGCAATAAATAAAAATAAACAACCGAACATTAAGTCCACTTGATTCTTATTAGGTATTAATTTTTGTTGGTTTCCTGCTCAAGCCGAGCTGGTGGTGGTTGGTACCCGGAGCAACTGCTCAACTTTGCCGAAGCTCGTGAAATTTGCCGCCATTTCCGCGCCCTCTGTATTGCCCTCGGTGAAAGGGTTCGGTTGTACTTTGTCCACCACCATCGGTGGCGCTAGTGGCCAGAAAAGCAATTGTAGCATCAGCGCGAAAGGAATTAATGTTATGGGTTTTCTATGCTAATTCTTACGGTGGACACCACCATTCGCCGGATCCTACACCAAAAGGGCAAAACAAAAGGGCAGGTTCTATATCTCAAAACCAATTTTTAGAGCGCGAACAAAGAAGCGCCTTCGCGAAAAGAGAGAGAGAGAGAGAGAGAGAGAGAGAGAGAGAGAGAGAGAGAGAGAGAGAGAGAGAGAGAGAGAGAGAGCGAGAGAGGGAGTGAGTGAGTGTGCCCACACTTACCGACAGATGATGCACTCCTTCCCGTTCTGGTACTGACCGCTGGGGCCCCAGCGCCGGGGCAATTCGATGATGGAGACACCCTTCGGACCGGCCAGCGCTAGAAAGGTCCCGTCCGTGGACGGAAGTATCTTTTCCACCGTGAAGTTTTGCGGTGCCGATGGAATCAGCGTCTGCCAAAGGAAAAAGAAACGGAAAATACCGGTTAGCAAGAGGGAAGACACACGACACGACGACAACAAACAAACAGAAATCAGCCAGTCCGCGACAAGGACAAACAAGTACAGCTGCTTATGAAGGCACGGTTGGTTTTTAGGTTTGGTAATTAAACAACGATTCAAATTCGGTCGCAATCTTTATGCTTCCCACTTCCCCCTTGGACATGGCCAAAACTTTCTACCATCCCGGGTCCCCCCCTAGATTGTCGGGTCGGGTCGCGCCTGTATCGGAACAAGAGGTGGCAATAAAAATTTTGAATTATAACGACAAACTCATCCTCCGGCTCCGGGTTGCCCAGTCCTACGCCGGCTTGCCCGGGGGTTGCTCGTAATTCATTAATGAAGATCCTTTTTTCCACGCCACACCGAGGGGATGAAGTTTGAGAGTCTGTCTCCCCTCACTGGGTAGTCGCACCTCATCTCCCTCGGGCGTTTTCGAAAAGCTACGCGACCGATACACGGGCAACAGCATTGGCTGGAACATTGGCCGCCAGGGCGAGTGCGAGAGGCCTCGAACCCGAGGCCCGTTCGATAGAAGCGCGCAGGAGGCGCTTTGCTTTTTTAATGTTTGCCCATAAATATGAATAATAGATATAGACTGCTAATAAACTGTGTGTGTTCGAAAGTGGAGAAATTGTATCGATGTGGCTGCCGGAGAAATAAAACAGCAAACGAGCACATTGTTGCAGGAAAATGGCGTCTAATTATGGAAAGATTCGGAACGATTCAATTACGGGTAGGAAGGCGGGCCGTTGTCCAAAGTGGGCGCAGAGAGTGGGAGTTGAATCGGCGTTAGCATTCCATTAAAGATTGAAATATTGAAGCACATCTTTCAGGGTGGCGCGGCGTCCTGGTTTTTTCTTCCTATAATCTTGTGATTTATGGTCCAAAGCGAGCAATTTAAGTACGCTTACATACAGACAAAGATCCACGAATCGATCGAGCCTTCTTTGCGCAGGACACAAAACCGAAAGGTTTAATGCACCAAACATAATCAATAGAACCGTCCGAAAAGAAACGGCAAGAAATGACTCTTTTTACAGTATTGCACCACGTCCATTAACTGATTATTCATACCATCTTCAGAGCGAAGTGGTGGCGGCCTTTTACTCATCTTTCCAAGCGTTGCTGGTGAAATATTTTGATTGCCGATTCAACAGACACACAATAATCAAGACGATGGAACGATGTCATCCTGGCTCTCTATCCGTGGCTATCGTGTCCTTATCTGCGCTATTTTCCCTGCTATATCTGCCCTCGCCTCGCCGTCTATCACCGTTGTTGATTTGCATGATGATGTTCGTGTACCATTCCATTCCGCGGTTGTCCCTTGTCCGAGAGCGTGATTACGCGCTGCCGGAGATGATTTCTACACCCCGTCAACTCGGCGTCGCGTCGCGGATATACTTTTACGCTATATTAACATCTCCATTACCGTGTCTTTTGCGGACGAAAAGAAGACACAAAAAACATACCACCGTCGCGGCGCGGCGCTGGGCCGGAGTGAAGTAATCGTTACTGCAGGCTTTCGGGCAACGACTCTCTCGCGCCCTTCTCCCCGGTCACCTAAGCGGCCATCGATTTGTCTTACGCGAACTTCCGAAGCGCCGATATTGCCTCGTTTCAATTTGATAAAAAAAAACTCGTGGGTAGGAGGCCAAGGGGAGGATTTCAGAGGCAGTTGGGAGTTGGTTGTAGGTGAAATTACATTACCTTCTCCGAATATGAGCGAACAACGACAGAAGAAACAACAACAAAATCTTCCATTCTATGTGCCTGTGGGCATTTTCCTTGCTGTGTGTGTGTCCTTCGTTTCCGCAGCTCCCAGAGTGCGCCCCGTGGAAAGTCTTTTCCCTTGGCAAAACAACAAAAAATTGATTTTAAATCCTCAGTTTTTTCACTGGCTTTGCCGAAGGGAGTGGGAGCGACAAAAAAAAACGGCCTATCAGCAGCACAAGTAAATGAAGAAGAGAAGTGAAAAAAAACGAAGAAAAGCGATATAAATAATGTATATACATTAGTCAATCTATTTGTGTCTCCCGCGTGGTAGGTAGGACCTTTGCCTTTGCGCCACGGTTCCCGAGCGTTCGGAGAGTCCTTGCTTCACCTTACACCCTCCCCCCTCCCCCCCCGCGGACGACAAAGACATAAAAATTAAGTGTCTATTTTTTAATTTTCCCTTCACGGTACTTTCCAGCGTAGCAGCAGCGCGCCGGCATGGAAGCCCCGGGCCATCCATGATGGGCATGATGGAATCGAATTCGGCCAGATACGATCCTCGCGAGACGGCGCGGCGAGGCAGCATTGCGCCAAAAATGACAAACTTTCGCCGATAATTTATGCATGCAGGTCAAACCGAGCCGATGGCCGGAGCCGCGTTCGTCTCCCTGGAGGAGACGGCGCCAAGTGCCGGAAGGAAGTGAGCAGAAAATGTTTCATTACTGCGTTTTTTTTCTCTCTCTTCTACTCGCCTCCCACCCCCCCCCCCCCCCCCCATCCTCCCCGAAAGATTATGAATGTCGGTTGATTGTGAACAACCGGGAAAAGCGATTCGATGTGAAGGTTTCGCAGATTCATAATGAAATACGGTTTTCATTTCGCAACGAGCGACCACAAAATCCCCCAACGGACCGGACGGACATTGAGTGACTTTTGGCAGAGGAGAAATGAAATGAATTACCAAATACACGCTTCGGGGTGCCGCGCCCCGGTGGAGATTTGAGGCAACTTTTGTTTTTGATCGCTTTGAATGCATAATTTACAAACAACTGCGCTCACTGCGCTTCGGCGAAGAAGAAAGCGTTCCCTGACGGCATCGAAGTCTCCAGAAACCACAAAGTAGTGACATTTTTCAAAAGCTGCAGGAGAGCACGAGAGCTTCCCCAGAGCAGCGCCACACTGTCTGCGTTTGCGCTGGGAGAATGGAAAACCAATCGATCATTGATTTGTGTGGGGCGTTCGAACACGCCAACTCCTCTCCAAACTTTTTCTCCACTGCGCGTGCGACCCCACCAATCAACGGGCAGCATCCGAGCGGAAGCGCCCCAACACTTATCAGCGATTGGTTCAAACGTCAATGTTATGCCGCAGAAGGCGGAAGGGGTTTGCGATCGATAATACGGTCGGCTCCCGTCGCCTGCCGATGGTTCGATAAGGGCAAGAATGAGCAAGAAGTATGTTGCAGGAGCGACGGATTCCGGTCCCAACCAGCGAGGTGGTGCGCTCTGGAACTTGCGCTCTTGGGACGCGATTTCCCGCATTCGATCTGAAGTGAGAGGAAAAAAGAGTTAAAAAATAGGGTAAACTTTATCTACGTGAGTGATTTTAATAAGCAATACATGGAACATTGAGCTTTAGGGAAAAAACAACTGTATAGAAAAATGGCCAATCTACTATTACTTCTCACTCAAGACATTTAACCTGGCCAGAGAGTTCGGGCAAACGTATCGTAAAAAAGAACAGACAACACACACGCACACACAGCTTTGTCTTGGTGTTTTTGGCGATAATCTTGTATTACATTTCAGCACAAATACCAAAAAAAACTGAATTTCCCTGAAAATGAAGAAACAAACTCATTGCACGGTACTGCCGGCGTTACTTCTTATCGCAGCCGTTCAACAATTTCCCGGCTGCCGCTGCTGCTGCTGCTGCTGCTGCTGCTCGCGGCGAACATTGCACTAGAATTCATCTAACGAAACATCAGCTCCCATTAGCCGAGAAACAAGGTTCACCTATCAGATTTTTTGTCAGAAGCATAATAGAACGCTGGTCCCCGATCCCCCGATGGTTGTTTGCCGGGCCGCCGCTGCCGCCGCCACTGCCACACGGACGACCGGGCAGGTGAGTATGGCGCTTTTTATCATTAACAACCTATCAAGGGGTGGATGTGCCGTGACTCCAGCCGCGCCCGAGCGAGCCTTCGGCTGTGGAGTCTATAATTTGCCTGCATAAACATACACACGATCCATTGTGCAAGGGGGGAGAGGAGTTTGGGAAGAAGAAAGTAGAAGGAGGAGAAGAATACGGTGGTACTGGGCATGTATTTCGAAACGAGAACCGAAGATACATATACCCCGTCGTGGTGGCCCGGTTTTTCGTTTGCCCGCCCTTGTTACGCTCATGGTGGGTGAGTGTGTTTGTGTGTGTGTGCGGGAGAGTTTGCTGTATTAACCTGGAATTAAAAGTCTGCTTTCTTCGCCTTAAGGATAAGACATACCATTTTTATAATTCATCGCGATGGAAGATGCACAGAGCAGCAGCAGTAGCAGCAGCAGCAACGGTGCAGTTGGTGCGCCCGCCGATGTAGGGGAGCGGGGAAAGCTAGGCAGAGGCCAATGCTATTTTCTGGTCGGTGAGGACAACAAAACAGTCAGGCGAGCGCTGGCGACTGGTTGGTGGGATTTGCAGATTTGCACCCAACTTCCTTTTTTTTGTATATAATCGCTTTCCATGACCATGCTCTTTGTCAGATAAGGTGGCAGGCGATGGTGGTGCAACGGCATGTGGCAGCGGAAAATGAACTCATCAGTGCAGGCCGGGTGCGCGCGCGGGCGCTAAAGGAAGTGCACACTATTCCCGGACACAACCATGCGTCCAATGGAAAGAGTGCCATCGGGCGCCTCCATCTGGTGCGGAATTTGTTTTGTGACGAACGATTGTGCATCCCGCACAGGTGCCGGATACTTTTCATCTTTATTCGCCTCCGTGAAGGCGTACTGAAGCAAGAAATGTGTCCACCTCCGGAGCGACCCGTACCCTCCCCCATTACGCTTTCACCCCTTTTCCCACTGTCGGAAGAAATCTCGAAAATTATTTATTATAAAACATATGCCCGCCTAATAAGCCCGGGTTGGTGGCTTGATAAGCGGCATGAGATGGGAATGGGCATGAGGCTGGGCCACCCACCCGATACATGCGAACGGCATCATCAGGCAGCTCCCTAAGGCGGGACGGATGCATTTGGGTATGACACGAAAGAAAACCCTCATCACCAGAGCCGGTCGGTCGGTCGGTCGGTCGGTGGCAGCAAAGGGCGCGCGCACACAGATTTTGGGTGGAACAAACGAGCGCGCCCGCGTGTGTGTGTGATGGAAAAACGCATGCACGAGAAGAAAGGGGGGGGGGGGGGGGTGATGAGTATGAAAAAGAAAAAAAAGAGAACGCCACCGCCAACGAAACAAGCAACAGGAAAGTAAGCGGAAAATTTGTTCACTTCATTTTTCCTTACGCTTTTCCACCCTGGCTTTGCCACCAGCCAGCCAGCCAGCGCAAACATAAAACAACACACACACACAACCAGCATCAGCAGCATAATCATCAGAAGCATATCATGCTTTGCCGTTCGTCTTTTGCCAGCGACAAAATTAACCTTCTTCAGCGTGCAGCAACAATGTGTGGCCACCGTGCTGCTACGGGAGTGAGGTACACCCTACATCCCGTGATGGTTCCCGCAGGATGTGCCGGAACAGTTGCCCCCTTCTCCTACGCGCGACTTCTACCACGCCAAGCTGCCTCCACTCATTTCGCATGTCGTGATTATCCAAGCTGAACATTCCCAATTAAAAATTTGTTTTTCTTTGCCCAAAACAGCAAACAGCAGCGCCGGATGGAAGGCACGGCACTGGCGGAGCCGGAGGGAGGGCGATGCATAAAGGGCATAGAATGCCCGTGTACGTCTGAGACGGGTTCTCTTCTTCGCTCGCTCGCATGTCACCCATCATCATCATATCGAAGAATGAACCGCGATGTTTCGGAATCGTATTGTGGATGCTCCGCTATCAGGATTAATGCAGCTTTTAGCCGTTTGCGAAATTGCGGTTAGCGGGGAAGAGCACCATCTCTGCCAGAGAAAGAGAGGGAGAGAGGCAGTCCGGGTAGGGTGACATGTTTGTTCTAAATCACACAAAAATAATAGGGAGCAAACAGATAATTGCAATTTAATTTCGCAAGAATAAATGCAAAACCATTCGCCGTCATGTTGGAAGGAAAGCGTTTGTGTCGCTGAAACCCATTGCGGGCACTGGCAATTTTTGTTGTTTTTTGTTTCATAAAGAAGATGGTATTGCTTTGAGAAGTATTGTAAAAATGTTATTCCACAGTAAACTGCACATTGGATTCAACGATCCATTAAACGAAGGATCTCGTTACGTGGACGCTGCGCTGGTAACGATGTTGGGGATGGAGGAAACTTTGGCGAATCACCACCACCCGAAAGCTCGTCAATGCTCTCCATAAATCATACGTTTTACAGCTTTCAGTTAGCATAAGTACTGGCTGCCGAGTTCGCTGACGGTCGTCTGGTGTCGTTAAATTTGATGTGCTTCGCTTCCCTGCGCCCTGCTCTGCGTCACGTACACAACGATGGCACACAACGAGACGAGACGAGCATCAATTTTTACACCCATGTGAATGGTAAACAGCAACATAACAATCTTATAAGCGATTGAATTGCAACATACAGAATTAGCTGCGATGGGTTTCGAGGAAGTCCAGCAGTGCGGTATGCGCGGGGATTAAGGGAAGTCAGCGCGCACACCACCGAGTACTGCGCTTCATAAAACTTTATTATGCATTTTGCCAACGCCACTGAACCGGTCGGGAGAAAAATCCAGCATCTAAAACGTTCGGGCCACGCCACCAGAGCAACCGTCGACAAGCTGCCATTCCCTTTATGGTCGTCGGTTCAACCCTTTTTCCCTGTGTTCTTTGCAGCAGTGGGTTGGGTGTGCAATCCGAATTCTTCCCGCTCTGAAATTGGACAGCAATAGATATTGTTTCAATTACAAAGTAAATATATTATTTTCAACACTCCCATGCGAGCGTCCTTCGTGCAGCTGTCCGCAGAAGGACAGCCCCGAAGCAGAGTGGGAAGCCCAATGGCCGATAAAGTGAATCGTTTATGCAAGAAAACAAAGAAAGACAGAACAGGAAAAAAAAGCTAACAGCATCACTTAACAAAATAATAAATAGCTAACAATTTCGTTTGAATGCCAATTTATGCACCCTCTTTCGGGCATTCCTTCCCGGCGGCGCGTACGTGTTGACGCGAATCGAAGCGTATCGCGTCGGGTAACTCTTTCGCACACAGCGCCGCAATAGCTGACCCATCGTTGATATTCGAAAGGAAGGAAAGGAAAGGAAAGGCGAAAAAAAAATCAACAAATCGTCCTCGTAGAAAGTGGAATATTTTCACGAAATTTACATTTCTTCTTCACTTCTTACTCTGAAGGACGTCTCTCGGGCGGGTGCCGTTCGAGTCATTGCAGAAGCCAATAATCGCGCGCTTCTCTTCTACAGCTTCAGCTTCTTCAATACCCAATGGCAAGAGGTCCTTCGTGGGACTTTCTCTGTGAATGAGGAAGAGAGGAGCACTTCACTTCAAACATTGCTGCCGAGATCACCGAATCGTGACGGTGTTGATGAATCCTTTCTAATTTAGTTTGAATTTCACACCTCGTTATGAGATTTTTTCTGTTGCTGCTGCTGCTGCTGCTGTTCTACTCCTAAGCCACCGGGTGGTGGTGTTGGTGGCGGTGGTAAAGATTGAATGTAATGGAAAATGAGTTTTTTTTTAATTATTGTTCACCGACAGAAAAGTTCATGATAAAATGCAAGTAAATAAATAAGCAACAGAGAGAGTTAGGTGGAGAGAGAGCGAAAACAAAAAACAAAAAAAAAAAAACAAACAAAACCAAACAACATTCAGTGCCCCAGCAACGGGCAACTAAATTAATTAATCCGAACTTTTAAGGGTGCGCACCGGAAAGTGCTAAGGGTGAATTTTCGCACCATTATAAATAAGTTTTCACCATCACCAATTGACTTCCGGTGGTGGATGATTGGTATTTTAAAAAAAAAAAATGTACCGTTACAGTGTAAAGGAATGCGTTTGTCGGTAGGTTACAACAAAAGAAAGGCATTATTGTGGGAAGAATCTATTAATTGTAGTACTTCGGAGATCGTTTGCATTCGATCGGATGACAATTTTTCTATATTCTTATGAAACAATATTCATCCTACAATTTGAATCACAAAATTCAGCAACAAACAAAATCCGGAACCGGAATTGAGCAGTCGTTCTCTCTCTTGTTCGCTCACTTTTCATCCTACCAACAACAACCAGCTCACAAGTTGCAGCAATAAAGTGAATAAAGACAGCAAAACGCGTCGTGTTGAAAAACTTACGAGACGCAAATAGAGAAGCTAAAAAAGGTAGAAATAAATGGAAATTATAATTATACCTGTTCTGGCTGCACTTTCGAGTGGCACGATAAAACGGATTTCTTTGCTACGTTAAACTCGTCCATCCCCACCCCATCCACCCGAGGGATTCAGTTGGCCAGAATAATCATTACCACTGGCCGCGCCTCGCGATGCTAAGCGGTGTAAAATCACATCAAACAAAATGGTGCGCGACTTGGGAAAGCAGCAAAAAAAGGCACATGCTTGAGGAGTAAAACACAGGAGACAGGAACCGAAAAGGTGGTAGAAAACGCACCAAACAACATCGCTTTGGAATGAGTGGGAGCGAGAAGCAATGCCACGGATTCCGTTTCGCGGCATGCTAGTGGAAGATGATAGGCAGATACGGAACTCCTCTCGAGACACGTGGGTTCGCGCAGCGGCGGTCTCGATGAGCCGGATTTTCCCTGTATCAGCCGAGCTTGGAACACCGAAACAACAAGGAAAGGGCGCATGAAATCAACGGTGGACAGAATGAATGGGACCGGATGTGTGTTGGTATAGATGAAATTGGTTCCCGTCGTTGCAAAAAAAAACCGCGCAAAACACACCAGGCGGCAAGCAAGTGTGAGTGAGAAGCGAACCGGGCGACCCGCACGAGTGTGCACTTGTGCATGCATGAAGGCCTCTTGCGCGATCCTTTGACTTCCGCAGGTGGAATTTTTGCCTTTTTTTGCCCTCATCGTACCGTGGTCCGCGGTGGCTGTTGCGGTTGCTCTGGTTGCTGCTGGCATTTCGGAGTGCGATCGGCAGCGGTACCGTTTCCACTCCGCGGCTGCTAAATTCCGAACGCTTCCAACAGGAAACCGGAACCAGGGGACGGAAAGATCTCGGTCGGTAATAATTATAATCATAAATCGGTTGGAGATTTGTAGCAGCCAAGTGCGACATGCCCCCCCCGCGCCCCTCCGTCTATCCTTCTGTTGCTCCGTTTTGCACACTTTTACACAGGCGAAACAATTTGCCTAACACGCAACACACTTCAGTGCATCGTGGGGCGTGGTGGTTGGAGGTGGGTGGGTGGGCGGCGAGAAGAAATGGAAACCAAAAAATCACCAAAGCAAAACCTATTCTCCTGCCACTTCAGCGGCAGCCACCACATCCTAAACGGTGACCTCGTTGAGAAAACTTCGTCGCGGTCACAGATCCATGCATCCGTACAGGTGGGACTGGGTGGTGGGGTTGGGAGTGTGCACGATACAACAAACTACAAACAGCAGCAGCAGCAGCAGCCAGGGAAGAAATAAATAAAATTACAAAGCATCAAAACCGAGCCGGAAGTGCAAAACCCGCGCACTCGACTCGAAGTTTCCTTCCGTGTGGGGTGAAGGTGGCGGAGGAACAGTACCGAGCCGCCACCGAGAGCCGTGGAAATTATCTCGCTGCGTGATGAAAGACCGCGACACAACACACGACTTGAATTTTCCACTTCATCGAAGTTCACAGGAACTGGCTGGGTCCGGGGAATTTCTTCATCGGGCCGTCGAGCGCTGGAGTGAGCAATCAGTGTGTAAATGTTCCGACACACCATCGCGCGAAAGGATACTTTTGCCGCAATTAAATCGCACGATTGTATGCGCAATTATTGCTGCTTGTGTGAATGGCCAACCAAGAGTACGCAGTCGTAACCTCAGATGGAACGTATACTATAATATAAAATAGTTTCAAACTGTTTTTTGTGTGGATCTTTCGCAAAAAAAAACACAGCTAATATCGATCCATTGTTTACTACAATGTTCGTACCCCAGTAGCATCATTTCTTCCCTACCGATGGGCGATAAATACAAACACACCGATTGATGGAGGGATGATGACGGAAAATCAAATCAACGTTTCCGCCGAAGCCAGCACACACCACTGTTGGACTGATTCTTCATTCTCCCTTCATTCGGCGGACGCGTACGGCCGTCTCCCAGGAGACTCGACACTCGGGGCTGGCAGCGTAACAGGGAAAACGGTGGACCAGCAAACAAAGTGTGGCCAGACCCATTCCACCAGCGCCAACCATTATCCATCCGGAAGCGGATGTAGTAACAGATGTTTGCCCATCAGCCTTGACAAATGGCCTGTGAATTAAATTGGTTAATAGATGATGGATACGTATCAGCAGCATCTCAGCACCATGCCCTCGCTCCCTTTCCTCCCTTGGTCCCGGCTGGACGCGTTTTGATGATCGAAGAGATAAGAGGAACCATATTTTTGTCGGTATCTAGGTTCACCGGTGGGGAGGTTTGGTTTCGTTTATGGTCCAGAGCTGCAGCCTCGCAGCGAGACGGCCGCACGCGGGGCGGCAGAAGGTACTCCAACACTCTAAGGTGACGTTGACCATAATCATAATAATAGATCATTATATCGTTAGGGAGAGGAGTTCGGCCTCGTGCACAGGCGGCGGTAAAAGGCAACAAAAACGTGTTACAACGTCGATGAAGATGATGATGATGATGATGACGATGAGGGCGCGGAGAAGAAACGGACGGCGAGAGGCGTCACGGGTAAAGGCCACCGATGATGGGTCGATGGTCACCAAACTAGGTGATATGGCTCTTTGAATTAGGCTGCCAAAAAAGCGCCTGGCCAAACTAAATTGGATCATGTCGGGTGAATTCACTTTGCAGAAAGGTGTGAGAGGTATGTACACCCCCCTGCACGAGAAATTCTCCAATGAGGCCGTCCTTCGTTTCTGTGGTCGATGAGGCGTACATGAATTGAGCACATTTGGCTGCCGGTGTGGATGAACACAGACAGCACGACAGTTGGTGTTTGATGATGCTTCTTTTGGGTTTCTTTCCTTGTCCTCGTCAGGCTCGTCTATGCAGAATGACTCTATTTACGATTATTGGCCTTCCGGTTTGATAGCGCCTCGTGTACCGTTAGAGGGAGTCGGAGTGCATTAAGAATCGCCAGGATATTCAATTTTTGTCTGTTGCACATTTTCCACAGCTGCATATTGTTCAGAACCACACCTTGCCGGGATTCACGGGAACGTCTGGAGTTTTTTTTCTGTATGCAAATTGGTTTCATTTTGTTTGGACGAAGCCAAACCAGAACTATTTTAAGGCCACGATACACCACCGAACGATAAGCACTGCTCGTTTGTTTTGTCGAACGAGTGCAAGTTTCACTGTTTTTAGCATAATTCCGTCGCGCTTCGCTATTTTCGACCGAATGAAAAAGGGAAGTGGCGTATCCCGGAGCGTATTAAATGCAATTTTGTAAAATGTGTTTAATGCGAATGGAATGTAAAACATAATGAAGAGTAACACTGCATAAACGATAGCTCGTTTATACGTATTGCATTAGGTGCGGTGTAGATGATAAGGACCACGAAACCGTGCGGTAGATACCAACCCATCGTCCTATTCCATCGTCACCATGTCTGATGAAGTTTTGATGGAGCAATATTTGAACTATATTGCTTGCGCTTTCACTGGAGCTTTTTTGGAGGGTGATCCTACAAAGAAATGTGTTTACTATTAGGAGAAAATAACAGCTTGAATAGTGCGCGACCATGAGAGCACAAAACACACTCCATAGTCTTGTGGTAGAAGCATTTGATGATTGCTACTTATCGACACCGTCGTCGAGAGGGTCACAAAACAGGCCAATAGAAGATTCATGTCTAAACCAGCGATACAATTGTTGTGCGTTGGAACAATCCGCCCGTGGTTTCATCAACCTTTCAGACCATCGCAGCTGTGATGAACCGGCAAATACACATATGTGGAGCGATTTTGTGTAAGCCCGGGCAAGTTTTCCACCGTTTACTTATTAATCTCATATCCCCGGCCTATTTCAGACGCACAACAAAAGAGAAACACTGACAATGTCGTCCCCGAGCGCGAACAATCTCAGTCCCTCAATGCTTCCAACGATTTGATGCTGCGTTACAGAGGGACTCCTGCCTCCACCGTCCAAACAGCTGCCATCAAACACAAATCTCCGAATTGTGTGCGAAAATTTGATCCGCTTGCTCTGCGTGGGATGAGCTGCTCATTGCGTCTGTGTGTTCCGTATGTTTGATGATAGGTTGTAGTACCATTTTTATCTATTTCATTCTTCGCATGGCGCATCAAGCAGCTAATAATAATCAACACACGCGAGATGCCGTCAACTTTTCACTTCTTTGAGCGATCCTTGCTGTCGCTTTATCGCACCATCATTGTTCTGTGTGGGGTTTTTCCTAGGTGGTCGAGGGAGACCGCGCAAGGGGGTTTACTGGGAAAGAAGATAGGCAACTTAAACAGCCACAGTTAAACGGAACTAAAGTTGTGGATTTTTCTTAAAATTGAGCCAAATAAGAGATAAAAAGCGATGCTATGGTTCGAAATCACACAGGGGCCATGTGGGGGAAGCTGAACTGAAGATGAAAATGTTCGTCCTGTTCGTATGACATATTTGCTTTCTTTGAAATATTGTGC